>NW_005871350.1:260090-285455 GCF_000147115.1 Myotis lucifugus | reverse complement strand
TCTGTGTGTGACGGGGTAGAGCCATAACCTCCCCATCGGCCCTGCCCTGAGTGTGACAGTGGCGGCACCCCAACCCCCTGATCGGCCCTGCTCTGTGGGTAATAGAGGGTGGCACCCCAACCCCCTGATCCGCCCTGCTCTGTGTGTGACAGGGGGGAGCTCCTCAACCCCCTGATCGGCCCTGCTCTGTGTGTGACAGGGTACGGAGCCCCAACCCCCCTGATGGGCCCTGCTCTGTGCATGACAGGGGGCAACGCCCCAACCCCCTGATCGGCCCTGCTCTGTGCGTGACAGGTGGTGGCGCCACAACTTCCCTATCAACCCTGCCTTGAGTGTGACAGGGGGCGGTGCCCCAACCCCTCAATCGGCCCTACCCTGAGCGTGACTAGGGGTGGCATCGCAACCTCCCGATCCGCCCTGCTCTGTGCATGACAGGGGGCAGCGCCCCAACTCCCCAATTGGCCCTGCTCTGAGCCCGACCAGGGGCTGCACCTAGGGATTGGGCCTGCCCTCTGCCACCCGGGAGCAGGCCTAAGCCAGCAGGTCGTTATCTCCCGAGGGGTCCCAGACTGGGAGAGGGCACAGGCCGGGCTGAGGGACCCCCTCTTCCCCCCGAGTGCACAAATTTTTTTGCACCGGGCCTCTAGTATTAAATAAGAGTGATGAAAGCAGATATCCCTAGCCCTAGGAGATGTACCAGGAACAGATGTTCCTGTTCTTATGAGAAATGGTTATACTTTTTGCCCGTTGATTATGATGTTGGTTGTAGGTTTGTTATATATGGCCTTTATTATGTTGTGGTATTCCCACTTTGCTGAGAATTTTTATAAAAAATGGGTGTTGATTTTGTTGAGTGCTTTTTCTGTGTCTTTTGATATGGTCATGTGATTTTTGTCTTTCACTTTGTGTATGTGATGTATCGCATTTATTGATTTGTGAATATTGTATCAACCTTGCATCCCTGGAATAAGTCCCACTTGGAGTATGACTGCTAAAATTTTGTTGAGAATTTTAGCATCTGTGTTCATCAGGGATATTGGCCTGTAATTCTTTGTAGTGTCTTTATCTGAATTTGGAATTAGAATAATGCTGGACTCATAAAAAGAGCTTGGAAGTGTTCCTTCCTCTTGGATTTTTTGGAACCTTATGAGGAGGATACATGTTAGTTCTTCTTTGAATGTTTAGGACTTTTGTTTGCTGGGATTTTGTTTGTTTGTTTGTTTTTTATTACTGCTTCAATTTCATCAGTTGTTATCAACCTATTCAGATTTTCTGATTCTTCCTGATTGAGTTTTGAAAGATTGTATTTTTCTAGGAACTTGTCCATTTTGTCCATATTATCCAGCTTGTGGCATATAGTTGTTCATCATATTTTCTTACAATCCTTTGTATTTCTGTGGTGTCAGTTGTTACTTCACTTCTTTCATTTCTGATTTTATTTATTTGGGTCCATTCTCTTTGTTTCTTCATGAGTCTGGCAAAAGATTCATCATTCTTGCTTGTCTTTTTGAAAAATCAGCTCCCGGTTTAATTATCTTTTGTATTTTGGTGTGTGTTTTTTTCCTCTATGTCATTTATTTCCACTCTGATCTTTATTTTTTCCTTCCTTCTACTTATTCTGGGCTTTCTTATTGTTCTCTTTCTAATTCTTTATGTTATAGGGTTAGATAGCTTATTAAAATTTTTTCTTGTTTTTTGAGGTAGGCCTGTCAGGACTATCCTCTCAGGACTGCATTTTCTATGTCCGATAGATTTTGGGTTGTTGTATGTTCATTTTCATTTGTTTCTAAGAAGTCTTTTTATTTCTTCCTTGATATCATTGGTAACCCATTCATTGTTTAATACCATGCTATTTAGCCTCCATGTGTTTGAATGCTTTTGAGTGTTTTTACCATAGTTGATTTCTAATTTCATGCCATTGTGATCTGAGATGTGTGAGATTATTTCAATTTTCTTGAACTTGTAGAGACTTAGTTTGTGTCCTATGTGGTCTATCTTTGAGAATGTCCCATGTACACTTGAGAATAATGTATATTCTGTGGCTTTGGCATGAAATGTTCTGTAAATATCAATTAAATCCATCTGATCTAGTGTGTCATTTAGAGTCCTTATTACCTTGTTGATTTTTTGTCTGGATGATCTATCCAGTGAAGTCAGGAGGTTGTTAAAGTCCCCTACTATGACTGTATTGCTTAACCAGTTAACTGCCACAATATTTTGAATTTAATTTAAAAAGGTCCACCGCTTGTATCTATAGATGCTTATGGAGTACAAATGGGTAAAGCCCTCCAGAGGTTTTTAAAATATATTTAGGTGCTCCTATATTGGGTGCATATATGTTTACCAGGATTATATCCCACTAGAGGCCCAGCGCATGAATTTGTGCATGGGTGGGGTTCCTTGGCCTGGGCGGCAATTGGGGCCCATCGGGGCTATCTCAGGGCCAGCTGGCCAGGAGGAGGGACCGTGGGACATTGCCGGACGTGGGAGATTGGCTGTGGGAGCGCACTGACCACCAGAGGGCAGCTGCCCCCTGGTGGTCAGTGCGCGTCATAGCAATCAGTCAACCGGTCATAACAGACACTTAGGCTTTTATATAGAGAGATTGTTGGATTGATCCCTTTAGAATTATGTAGTGACATTTATTGTCCCTTGTGATGGCCTTCATTTTGTAGTCTATTTTGTCAGATATGAGTATTGCTACCCAGCTTTTTTTTTCTTTTCATTTGCAGGGCGAATTTTTTCCCATCCCTTCACTCTCCTCCTCTGTGAATCTTGGGTTCTGAGGTGAGTCTCTTGTAGACAGTATCTATGTATCTATATGGACCATGTTTTCTTCTCCATTTAGCTACCCTATGTATTTTTATTGGAGCATTTGATCCATTTACATTTAAGGTTATTACTGATAGGTACTTATTTATTGTCATTTTAATTCTTTATGCCTGTTTCTCTCTCTCATCATATTATTACAGCATTTCTTTAATATTTCTTGCAGTGCTAGTTAGGTGTTGATAAACTCCTTTAGCCTTCTATTTTATTTGTTTGTTTGTTTGTTTGTTTATTTACTGGTCTGGGAAGCTCTTTACTTCACCATCTATTTTAAATAGCCATGCTGGAAGGAACAGTCTTGGTTTCAGATCCTTGCTTTTCATTACCTTGAATACTTCATGCCATTCTCTCTGGCCTATAGAGTTTCTGCTGAGAAATTAGCTGACAGCCTTCTGAGAGCTTCTTTGTAGGTAACAAACCTCTTTGGGTTCTTCTTGCTTGGAGTTCTCTGTGCCTCCTAAACTTGTGTGACTTTTTCCTTCACCAGTTTAGGGATTTTTCTGCTATTACTTCTATCCCTTGCTCACTTTCTTCTCCTTTTGTACTCCTATGATGCAGATATATATATGTATTTCATGTTCCACAGCTCCCTTCAACTATCCTCCTATTTTTTAATATTTTCTTTTTGATTCTCTGATTTTTTTTCTGCCCTGTCTTCTAGTTTTCTGATCCCATCATTGGCCCCCTCTAATCTGCTGTTTATTCCTTCCAATGTATTCTTAATTCTGTTATGTCATTCTTCATTTCTGACTGGTCATTTTTCATAGTTTCTATATATTTTCTCATGCTGTTGAACATCCTTATAATCTTTACTTTGAACTCTATATCTGATAAATTTCTTCATTTCATTTAGCCCTTCTTCTGAAGAATTCTCTTGTTCTTTCATTTGGGGCTTGTTTTTTTGTCTCCCCATTTTGGCCGCCTGCTTGGGTTTGTTTCTATTAGGTAGATCTGCTATGACTTCCAGGCTTTTTGGAAGGTCTCTGGTGCAGGCCAATGTCAGATGCTGTTTGTGACTGGCCCTGAGTACCCTGTTACGAGTGATCAGTGATCAACAGTTTGTGGCTCCTTCTGCTGGAGCTGGGTGTATTTGGAAAGGACAAAGATGCACACCAAGGCTGCTTTTCCTAGCCCCTGGCCCTGAAGCAAATTAGGCCAAGACTCAAAGCCTCTAGAGATCCACCTCTGCCTGCAGGCTAATTGTTATTCCCTGTCTCTTAATGAGCCTCGGGCTGTAGACCAAAGCAAGGTATAAACTCCACAGGGTGGGGCAAGATTTCCAATGGATGGGGCAATTGCTTCCCCCCAGACAAAGGTGTCTTGATGATAAAGGTTTGCTGAAAAAGATGTCCTCTGCCCTACAGGGGAATGACTTGCACAGGAATCCAGGTGGCTGCCCTTCAAGCTCTATCCACAGAGCCACCAACCCTGGATTCTCTTCACACTCTGCCCTCCCTCTGCCAAAGCACAAGGGAAATGGTTGCACTTGAAATTTTTTGCTTTGGCCCTTTAAGAGGGTACCTGAATTTTAAGCCATCTCTCCCTAGCAGACAGAAACCCCACTGCTTTTCATAGCCAGATGCCATGTGGGCATCTTTCTCAGTTTTGGTGCTCTGGACTGGAGAGCCAAGCTTGGGGTTTTTTTAAAAATAATTTTTATTTCTTAAAGTATTACAAAGAGTATTACATATGTCTCCTTCCCCCCCCCCTTGACATTCCCCTGGCCTCCCCTACCCCCCAGTGTCTTGTGTCCATTGGTTATTCTTATATGCATGCATATAAGTCCTTCAGTTGATCTCTTAGCCCCCCACCCCCAAACCCTCCCCAGGCTTCCCACTGTAGTTTGACAATATGTTCATTGCTGCTTTGCCTCTGTATCTACCCCTATTCATCAGTCTATACTGGTCCCCATTATCCGTTTCAACCTCACCAGGGCTGTCCCAACCTCACCGGGGCCATTTCAACCTCACCGGGGTCGTCCCAACCTCACCGGGGCCGTCCCAACCTCACCGGGGCCGTTTCAGCCTCACCGGGGCTGTTTCAACCTCACCGGGGCCGTTTTGGCCTCACCAGGGCCATCTCGACCTCACCAGGGCCGTTTCAACCTCACCGGGGCCATTTCAGCCTCACCGGGGCCGTCCCGACCTCACTGGGGCTGTTTCAACCTCACCGGGGCTGTCCTGACCTCACCGGGGCTGTTTCAACCTCACCAGGGCCGTCTCGACTTCACCGGGGCTGTCCCAGCCTCACCAGGGCCATCCCGACCTCACCAGGGCTGTCCTGACCTCACCGGGGCTGTCCCGACCTCACCGGGGCCATTTCAACCTCACCGGGGCCGTCCCAACCTCACCAGGGCCGTCCTGACCTCACTGGGGCCGTCCCGACCTCACTGGGGCCGTATCGGCCTCACCGGGGTCGTCCCGACCTCACCAGAGCCGTCCCAGCCTCACCGGGGCAACATGAAGTTTGGCACTCTGTCCCTTGCTGGGCGGGCTCCCCGCTGGGCAAAATCTCCAGGTGTTCCTGGTAGCTGAACATCCGGCACACCTGCTCCGGACTTCGCCCTCCACCAAGTGCACAGACTGCCCGTCTGCTGTCCCCCAGCGTCCCACGTGAGACTGGCACCAGTGGACGTGCTTGCTGTACCTGCTGGTACAGCAGTTCCACGTCGTCCGCCCAACCGGGCCTGGCCCCGGCCTCCCCTGAACCCGACTCCCCCCCCGAGCGTGTCCCTCCCGGATGCGAGGAGCTGAAATCTGCAGCCTGCTGGGTTGGGCTCTGTACTTGGTGTCTCTGCACATCCTACTCAGTCTCAATGCTCTTCTTTCTTTCCTTCCCGTTGTAGAGCTTCCACTGGGCCAGCTTTCCCATGGTTCCGTATGATAGCTGTTTGTCCTATAGTTGGTAGTTTCGATGTTGTTGTGGGAGGCAGCACGCATAGGTCTGCACCCCACGCCGCCATCTTGGTTCTCCTGGGTCTGCTTCTTGAGTGTGTCTCCCATGGGTTCGAGGAGTTGAAGTCTGCAATTTGTTGGGTTAGGCTGCAAAAGCACAGGTGGGTCTTTTTGTGCCACTGGCACAGCTTGGATGGGGATGTAAATTGAGTAGGGCGGGGTCTCAGGGAGTCACCGGGGTGGAGCAAATAGCAATGGCGTCTCCACAACTCCTCGCCTCTCTGGGACTCTGGGACTTCGAGTCCCCTAGTGCCGGCGAGCAGCTGTGCGACAGAGCCTCCCTCGCTTTCCCGACCGCTGCAAGGCTGTGCCGCCTCTCCCTGTAGGGTCTGGTGCCTCATTATCCTGCCCCAACAAGCTCAGTGGATTCGAGAGTTTGTAAAAGCACAGGCGTTTCCTCTTGTGCCTCTGGCACAGCTTGGATGGGGATGTAAATTGAGTAGGGCGGGGTCTCAGGGAGTCGCCAGGGCGGAGCAAATAGCAATGGCGGCGTCTCCGCAGCTCCTCGCCTCTCTGAGACTCTGGGACTTCGCTTCCCCCAGTGCCAGCGAGCAGCTGTGCGCCAGAGCCTCTCTCGCTTTCTGACCGCTGCAAGGCTGTGCCACCTCTCCCCATAGGGTCTGGTGCCTCAGAGTCCCTTCCCGAACAAGCCCAGTGGATTCAAGAGTTTGTAACCCCCTCCGATCGAAAAAATATCATGCATCCAGTTGCAGCCCGCCTGGCGTGCGACTCTACCTCTGTTCTTGGTGCCTCTGTAGCTCCTACTCAGTCTCACTGCGCTTCTTTCTTTCCTTCCAGTTGTAGAACTTCCCCTGGGCCAACTTTCCCATGGTTCTGAATGGTAGTTGTTTGTCTTATAGTTGGTAGTTTCAATGATGTTGTGGGAGGCAGCACGCACAGGTCTACACCCTATGCCGCCATCTTGGTTCTCCTTGCCAAGCATGGGTTTTATACCCCAGAGTTCTCAGTGGGAAACCCCCACAGCTGAGCTATCCCTCCTGAACTTCAGCTACTGTTTATGGGAGCCTGGCCAGCCCTCTCACGCCTCCACACTTCCTACCAGTCTCTATGTGGTCTCCACTTTATATCCTTGGTTATAAAGGTTCTCTCCAGCTAGTCTTCAGTTGGTTATTCAGGATTGTTTTTCTATATTTTAGTTGTAATTCCAGTTTGGTCCTGGGTGAATGTCAGTGTAGTTTCCACTTAATCTGCTGCCATCTTGGAATTTTCTGCCAAAAACAATCTTGAGGGGGAAAAAAAGCTAGAAGCCTCACACTGCCTGATTTCAAAACATGTTATAAAACTACAATAAGGAAAACAGTATGGTATTGGAATAAAGACACACACAGACCAAAACAACAGAATAGAGTCCAGAAATAAGACTTTGCATATATGGTCAAATCATATTTGACAAGGTTACCAAGGCTACACAATGGGGAACATATGGTTTCTTCAAAAATGGTGCTAGGAAAACTGGACACTTATCGAGCATGATATACAAAAATTATCTCAAAATGTATCAAACACTTAAACTATATAACCCTACAAGAAAACATGCGGGAAAGCTTCATGGCATCGAATGTGGCATTGATTTCTTAGATATGACATTTTCTTTCTGGTCATCCTCGTTACTGTGGTTATTCATGGTGTTTGCTGTTCTCCTTTGCCTAGGGCAGCATTTATATCTGTCTATATATATGGCTGATAGCAGCTTCCTCTGAAGAGGTTTTTCTGCTATTTCCCAGTAGATGGCGCTGAATCACAAGGTGTTTTTCTTTTTACCTCTGTGACCTCCCAGTCTTGACCTCCATGGCTTCAGTAAGACAGTACAGCTGCACTGCTTGGGGGGGGGGGGGGGGGGGGTTGCCCTTACCATAATGGTGACCCCTGACCTCTGTGGCATCTTGCCCCAAGCACCCCACCTGGGGATCAGTCACAGAGGGAAACAGTTCTATTGCAATTGCTCTTGGTCTACAGATAACATACTTCTCAACTCCAAGGGCAACAGGAGGCAAGTTTAGGGAGTCCGCGTGGTGGCAGGGCTCTGTGGTTCTGTTTCTTTGTCTGAAACACCATTGTCTGACCCAACAGAGAGCCACACTGCAGAACCATGTGCTCTGTCAGGTGTCTGCTGGCTCAATCAGTATTCATTCCATCACTCCCTGCTAGACTGCCCTACTCCCACAGCTCTCTGTTCCTCAGGCTGAAAGAAGCGCCACTACACCGGCTTCCTCTCCTTTCCAAGCCTAGCTCAAGCTCCCAGCTGCAGGGCTGCATCTATGGGGACAAAATCATGTCTAACCAGGCTGGTGCAGTGCCTGTTTCTACACACGGGAGCAGCTGTCTTCCGCCTGGACCCCAGCGAGCCGGGCACTCAGTACTGGGTGAATGCGGAATCCAAGCCGCCAGGCCGCTAGGGAGCTATGGGGGTAGGGAATGAAGGGCAGAGCGGTGGGCAGAGAAAGGAGATGCGGGGAGAGTGGGGGGGGGGCGCCCAGACGAAGGGGCCCTGCGGGTGGGGCCGGGGTAGGAAGCCGTAGAGGGCTCAGGAACTAGGTGTGGGGCAGCCTCTGGGGTGGGGACAGCCGGTTCCACCCGACTCAGACTCATCCCAGAATGGGGGCCCCCTCCCTGCTCGCCGCAGCCCCAGGTCGGGTGGCCTAGCCCGGACCCCACAGCCCCTCCCCAAGGCCTGCGGTGCCGTAAGCTGGGCACAGCCACAAGTCCGAGTGCACGGGTGGCCCTTACCAGAGCTGTAGCTCGCCTTGGCCATATCCCTGCGCTGTCTGGCCCAGCCTGGAGGAAGTCACCACCGCCGTGCAGCCTGACACAGGCTGGCTCCAGGGTACTGCCTGCCCACCCAGCCCACCGTCCCCAGACTGCACGCGCGCTCCTTGCTGGCCGAGCCTCGCCACTCTGTCCGCAGGTGCGCCGCTGCCATCAGTGCCCAGCCAGTCCACACTGCATCCTGGAAGCCGGTGCAGGCCCTTGAAGCTTCCTGGAGGCAGCATGGCCGCACAGCCCCACCTGCAGCCCGAGGTGAACGGCAGACACCCACACACCCCGTGGACCCCTGACCCACCCCCACCCTCGAAACTGCCGGTGAGTGCTGAGTTACCATGGGACCCCACACCTCACCTGCCACTGGCTGTGTCTCACGGCCGCCTCGGCATTTTGGACCCCGCATCCCTAGGGACTTGGTGACCGAGAAGAATCACCCCACTCCAGGGACCTGCGGGGCCGCCCCGTCCCCCTGCGCTCCCAGGGGAAGTCCTGCCAGGCGCTTTGGGCTTCTTACTGTTTGCTTATTTGGCAGCTGCAGCTCATGTCTACCTTTGGTTTAAAATGGAAAAAATTCTCCCAACAATAGGAACATAGTTCGGTAAACCCCAGTAGGCAGCCACTCAGAACTCTCTACTGTGTTTATTACCTATAAAACTATTTTTAATGGAATAACCAGTAGGACATAATACCATCATTTAAAATTATTTTGGTAAAGAACTTGGAATGGGAAGATGTTCCTGATATTTTAAGAGACACCAGTCAAAGAAGAAATAAAATAAAATAAAATAAAATAATAATAATAATAATAAGAAGAAGAAGAAGAAGAAGAAGAAACAAAATAAAATAAATAAAATAAAACAAGAGACAATGGTCCAGAATGATCCCATTTTAATTTTTTAAAATAAGTACCCTACATAATAAAGCCCTAATATGCAAATCGACCCAACGGCAGCCAGACATCCCCTGAAGGGTCCCAGACTGTGAGAAGGAGCAGGCTGGGCTGAGCGACGCCCCCTGCCCCGTGCACGAATTTCATGCACCGAGCCTCTGTGATATAAATGACAGAGAATTCAAGATTGCAGTTCTGAAAATACTCAAAGAGACACAAGAAAATACAGACAGGCAATTCAATGCACTCAGAAAGCAAATCAATGAACAAAATAAGTACTTTACCAAAGAGATTGAAACTGTAAAAAAGAGCCAATCAGAAATCCTAGAGATGAAACATGCAATTAAGGAGATGAAGAGTAAACTACTGAGCATAGAAAACAGAACTAACCAGATGGAGGAAATAATTAGTGATATTGAAGATAGGGATCTAGAAATGGTGCAGAAAGAAGAAGAGAGAGACCTGAGCATAAAGAGAAATGAAATAGCTCTATGAGAACTCTCTGACTCCATCAGAAAAAGCAATATTAGAATTATAGGCATTCTGGAAAAGGAAAAGAGGGAGCAAGCAATGGAAAGTCTCTTCAAACAAATAGTGGATGACAACTTCCCAAACCTATGGAAAGAACTATATCCTCGAATCCAAGAAGCAAACAGAACACGTAGTTACCTCAATCCAAAGAGGCCCTCTCCAAGGCACTTGTTATAAAAACTGTCAAAAATTAATGACAAAGAAAAAATTCTCAAAGCAGCCACGGAAAAGAAGAAAGTGACATGCAAAGAGAAACCCATCAGATTATCATCTGACTTCTCAGCAGAAACTCTACAAGCCAGAAGAGAGTGGAACCAAATATTCAAATGTCTGAAAGCGAGAAATTACCAGCCATGAATAATATATCTGGCAAAATTATCCTTTAAATATAAAAGAGCAATGAAGACATTCCCGAACATACAGAAGCTAAGGGATTTTATCACCAGAAAACCTCCATTGCAGGAAATACTCAACAACATCAGGTTACAACATAAGAGTAAGATCACCAAAAAACTTACAGCATTATCAGGGATAATTTGTGACAACAAAAACATGGAAGGGGAGAACTTAAAAGTCTGAACTGGCAAAGGTGGATGAAGATCAGATGCACTCAAAAGGAAAAAAACTATGGTATGTTTGCAACTTTATTTTTTATAAACCTAATGGTAATCACCCACAAAAATTTCCAAACCAGGACACATAGCTTAAATAAAGAGGAAACAGAGGAAGGACGTATGGAATACCACCAAACAAAAACAACTGACAGAAACACAAAGGAAAACAACCAATGGAGACACAGAGCTACCAGTCAACAAAAGATAAAATGGCTATAGGAAATCCTCATACATCAGTAATTACCCTAAATGTACATGGTCTGAAAAGAAGCACAGAGTAGCAGAGTAGCAGAATGGATCAAACAACAAAATCAACCATATGCTGCCTACAAGAAACACATCTAAGCTGCAAAGACAAAAGTAGATTCAAAGTAAAAGGGTGAAAAATGATTCTCCAAGCAAGTAACATCCACAGAAAAGCAGGTGTAGCCATACTTATTAGTATATCTGAAACAGCCAATAGATATATGAAAAGATGTTTAACTTCACTAGTAATTAGGGAAATAGAAAGCAAAACTACAATGAGATCCCACCTCACACCTGTTAATGTCACCATTATTAACAAGACAAGTGATGGAGTGGTTGTGGAAAAAAGGGACCCTTATTCACTACTGGTGGGAATATAGACTGGTGCAACCACTATGGAAAGCAGTTTGGCGATTCCTCAAAGAATTAAGAATAGAGCTACCATACAACCCAGCAATCCCTCTCCTGGGTATATAACCGAAAAACTCGAAATCAAATATTCACAAAGATATATGCACCCCTATGTTCATTGCAACCTTGTTCATGGTGGCCAAGACATAGAAACCACCAACATGACCCACAATAGAGGACTGGGTAAACATGTGGTACATACTAGGTGTACCGGTTAATAATGTGGATTTTGTAATCAAAGAAAACACGATAATTTCAAGAGAAACATCAAAAGTGCTTTATTCAAAGTAATGTCCATTGCTAGCTACACATTTCCCCCATCTTTCAGGCAATTTGTGGATACCGTCCCAATAGAACTTTTCTTGTTTTAAGGCAAACCATTCAGAGACCCAATTTTCCACTTCTTCGTATGTTCTGAAGTGCTGCTTAGAAAGTGTGTGTGCCATTGATCAGAACAAGTGGTAATCTGAAGGAGCAAGGTCTGGTGAATACAGCAAGTGGGTTAATACTTCCCAGGCAAGATCTTTTAACGTGTCTTTAACTGGTTTTGAAGTGTGTGATGGTGCATTATCATGAAGCAAAATTACTTTGCCATGTCTTCTGGCCCGTTCTGGTCGTTTTATGATCAAAGGGTGGTTCAAATTGATTATTTGTTATTGGCAGTGATCAGTATTAATGGTTTTGCCTGGTTTTAGAAGCTCATAATACACCACACCTTTCTGATCCCACCAAATGCAGAGCATTGTCTTCTTTCCGAAGCGATTTGGCCTTGCAGTTGATATTGATGGTTGACCTGGATCAACCCATGATTTTGTGCATTTGGGATTCTCAAGATAAATCCACTTTTCATCGCCAGTCACAATTCAATGCAAAAAAGACTTTCTTTCGGGCCGTTGAAGCAACATTTTACTGATGACTTTTCGGTTTTTCATTTGTCTTTTGTTCAGTTGATGTGGCACCCATTTCCCTTCCTTTAAAATCTTTCTCATTGCTTGTAAACTATCAGAAATTGTTTGCTGAGCAAGATTTAATCTTTCTGCAAGTTGTTTTTGAGTTTGACACGCATCTTCATCCAATGCTTATAATTGTTGGTCTTCAAACTTTTTTGGTTGACCTGACAACTTTCACATCAAAATCATCACTTTTAAAGTGTTTAACACGTTAAGCGCCAAGCCTGTTTTGTCTTCCTTTCCGTTTAGCCCGCAATATCCGATTTCACTGATATGCTGGCAGCTGGAGATCTGTGTAAGGTTTCAATAAGACTGCATTTATATCTTCAGATATATTTCTTGTATGTATTTATCACAATCTGTACTCTGTATTTTTAGAAATGCTTTCTGTTCAGTCAGTTGTCTGTGGTTCATGTAACAGTGCAGTTTAACAATTTTTTCTTTACCTGTAACAGTGACAATGTCAGAAGTGTGTGAAAGCGATTCAAGTGAAATTAGTTTGCCTAAAAAACGTCGTAGAGTTGTTCTTTTTTCGTTATCAGAGAATGAGGATGAGGATTTTGAAGAATGGCATGATCTGAGAGGTAATCAATCAAGAATTATGCCTTTCACCTATCCAGCTGGCTTTAGGATTGAAGATTTGAATGTAAAGTCATGTGCAACAGTAAAAAAATTCTTATGAACTGTTTGTGCCTAATGAATTGTTTGAGGATATCGCCAAACTTATATGCGTCGCAAAAACTAGGGGTTGAAAACTTGCAGCGTTTGTGTAGGTGGACTGTGACAAACAAAAATGAAAAGATTTTTTGGGTTGATTCTATGGATGCGACTAGTTAGACTACCATTTTTACGTTTATATTGGTCCCATGATCCTGCATATATGCAAACTTTCCCCCCCAAAAATGTCAAGAAATAGATTTGAAATATTACGAATGCTGAATTTTTCAGACAATAGGGAGACAGATGTTTCCAATAGTTTATGCAAAATACAACTAGTAGATAACATGGAAATAAATTTCAAAAAATATTATGATCCATCTGAAGCTATATGTATCAATGAATCTTTGATACCATTTCATGGCCACATAATATTTAGGCAATATTTAAAATAAAAACGCCACAAATATGGTATTAAATTATTTAAGTTGTGCTGCAGAACTGGGAACACGTATGCTTTTTATAAATATGCAGGGAAAAGTTTAGAAAAAGAAAATACGACACCAATTAATGTTGTAATGTCTCTTTGTAGAGATGTATTCCATAAGGGACACACGTACACAGACAACTGATACACGAGTTTAGATTTAGCATATAAATTACTCGATAATAATACTCATTTAGTAGGAACATTACGTTTAAATCGACGGGGAAATCCTCATGAAGTAACATCAAAGAAATTAAAATGGGGAGAAATTATAGCAAAAGAGAACAAAAAAGGAATAACCATTTTAAAATGGAAAGATAAGTGGGACATCTTACTTCTTTCAACAAAATATACGTCAGAGATAGTGAAGGTTGAAAATAGATCAGGTCACTACTGGAAACCAAAAATTGTAGACTATAATGTAGGAAAAGCAGCAGTTGATATATCTGATCAAATGAGTGCCTATAATAACCCATTACGAAAATCCATGAAATGGTATAAAAAGCTAGCCTTTCAGCTCCTACTAAATACTGCTGTTCTCAATGCTCATATTTTATTGGAAAATATTAGCAAGAAGAATATGAGTATCACAGAATTTCAGAAGAAATTAGCTGTCCATCTAACAAATTGTCAGGATGAAGAAATTCCAAGCAGCTGTGCTGTAAATATACCACAAATATCTCGTCACAAACTGCAACAAAAAACTGGAAGAGTGTCTAAAGTCCGAAGATATTGTAAAAAATGCTACGGAGATAATGCAGCATGATTTGGACGAGATATTGCCAGAAAGTTGACAAAACAAGTTATAACATTCTGTGAAACCTGCACAGGACAAACATTTTGTGCGTACCGTGTTTTAATAATATTCATTAAAAAAAATTTTTTGTAACAAGTAATATTTAGGTACATTCTTTTATGATCTCTAAGTTACTTAAAATGTATTAATAGAATATAATTTTTTAAATTGTATATCGTCAGTCAACAGTGACTGACGCGGTACAGACAGAAAATATAGTGTCAGTCACCAGTGACTGACATGGTGCTTAATGTGTTAAACCAGCGTTCACAAGTATCTTGAGATGGAGCATGTTCACCATAAGCTTTCTGAAGTATCCAGCAACACTTTTCTTCAAAATAATGAATTAAAACTTCCCGCAAATGCTCTTTTTTTGGCATGAAAGTCAACATTTTTAAGCGTAAAAATATCTATGATGTTAACACCTTAAGCAAATTTGACATATGAAGTTTTGAAGCTTGTTGTCAATACAACAAAACAGCATACCTATCAAATCGCATATATATCAACATATATGTAACTCCATCTATTGAAAAAAATCCGCATTAGTAACCGGTACACCTAGTATACACAAAGGAATACTACTCAGCTATAAAAAAGGAGGAAATAGCGCCGTTTGCAACAACATGGATGGACCTTGAGAACATTATGCTAAGTGAAATAAGTCAGAAATAGCTAAGAACCATGATTTCACTCATATGTGGGATCTGAAACTTGTGAACACAAATAGCAGTGTGGTGGTTGCCCGAGGGAAGGGGGTGGAGGTGAAGAGGTTCCTAATATAGGAAGGCAGAAGATTTGACTTTGGGTGGTGGGCACACGGTGCAATATACAGATCTTGTAACATAAAAATCCACACCTGAAACCTGTATGTTCATGTTGACCAACGTCACCCCAATAAATTTAATAAAAAATAAAAGATCTTGCCCTAACCAGTGCCTATGGACTGAAGGATCCCAGGTTCGATTCCGGTCAAGGGCATGTACCTTGGTTGCGGGTACCTTGGTTGCGGGCACATCCCCAGTAGGGAGTGTGCAGGAGGCAGCTGATCGATGTTTCTAACTCTCTACCCCTCTCCTTTCCTCTCTGTAAAAAAATCAATAAAATATATTTAAAAAATAAAGATCTTGAATAGATATTTATACATCAATGTTCATTGTAGCATTATTCACAATAGTCAAAGGGTGGAAAACCCCCAAATGTCAATTAACATGTGAATAAAGTGATTATATATAGATTACATATATAATGTATACCCACAGAATGAAATATCTTTCAGCCTTAAAAAGAATAAAATCTTGTTAAATGCTATAACATGGATGAACATGGAGAGCATTATGCTAAGTGACATAATCCAGCCACAAATGAACAAATACTAATTAATCCACTTCTAGGAGATATCTATAATAGTCAAATACTTAGAGCAATTAGAATGATGGTTGCCAGTGGTGGGCGAGGGTAAAGAGGAGTTGTTCAATGTTTATAGAATCTGTTTTGGCAGATTAAAATGTTCTAGGTGCTGTTGAAAACCAGCATGCATATAGCTTACACGACTCTGCTGTACACTTACAAAGGTTAAGATGGTACATTTTATGTTATATGCACTTACACATACTATTTCAAAAAAATAAGTAGGCACCTCAATACAAAAATTAAAAAAAATTATAGACAGTATGACAATGGTTCATTAAGTAGAGAATATTATTAAGATAGAAATTATAAACAATAAATAAATGAAAATTCTGAAGTTGAAAGTACAAAAATTGAAGAGAATTAAAAAAGAGGGCTCAGACTTGAGTTTGCAAAAGACAGAATTAGTAAACTTTGAGATGTATCAATACAGATGATCCAATCTGAAGAAAAAATTAAGAGCACTGAACAGAACCACAGAGAATTGTGAGACACCAACATACATACTAACATACAGGTAAATGGGAGTCCCAGAAAGTGAAAGAGATTAAAAATACTTGAATAATGGCCAAAATTTTCCTAAACATGATGAAAAACTAACATACATATCCAATGAATTCAATCAAGTTCAAAAGGTGAACACGAAGAGTTCCACACCTAGACACATTATAGTTAATCTAATGAAAGCCAAAAAGCAAAAGAGAATCTTGAAAGCAGCAAGAGAAAAACAACTTATTACATACAGGGGAACCTCAATAAGATTAAAAACTGACTTCTCGTTAAAAACAGTGGGGGTCCTGGCCAGTGTGGCTCAGTTGGTTGAGCACTGTCCCATGCACCAAATGGTTGCCTGCTCGATTTCCAGTCAGGACACATGCCCAGGTTTTAGGCTTGATCCCCAGTAGGGGGTATGCATGAGGCAACCAATCAATGTTTCTCTCTCTGTCTCCCTTACTCTCTAAAAATAAAAATCAATAAAAACATAAAAGATAACCACCAGTGGAGGGTAAAGATATTTGGATAACATGCTTAAAAAGCTAAAAGGAATAAAAACTGGCTAAGTCTGTAACTAGCAAAACTACCCTTCAACAATGAAGATGAAATAATATTCCTAGATATACAAAACTGGCAGAATTTGCTGCTAGCAAGTTTTCCTTACAGGAAATACTAAAGGACTAAGAGAAATTGAAACCAGATGAAAACCCAAATCTACATGAAGAAATAAAGAGCATGGTAAGTATAATTACATAGGTAGACATAGAAGACAGTATCAATAACATTTTCTTGACTGATTTAAAAGCCAGCCACATAAAACCACCATTATAAAATTGTATTGTTGGGATTATAACATATAAAATATATATATAAAACTAGAGGCCCGGTGCACAAAAATTTGTGCACTGGGGGGGAGGGGGGGTCCCTCAGCCCGGCCTGTGCCCTCTCGCAGTCTGGGACCCCTCCGGAGATAACGACCTGCTGGCTTAGGCCTGCTCCCGGGTGGCAGAGGGCAGGCCCAATCCCTAGGTGCAGCCCCTGGTCAGGCTCAGAGCAGGGCCGATTGGGGAGTTGGGGCGCCGCCCCCTGTCATGCACAGAGCAGGGTGGATTGGGAGGTTGCGATGCCACCCTCAGTCACGCTCAGGGTAGGGCCGATTGGGGGGTTGGGGCACCGCCCCCTGTCACACTCAAGGCAGGGTCGATGGGGAGGTTGCGGCGCCACCCCCTGTCACGCACAGAGCAGGGCCAATCAGGGGGTTGGGGCACTGCCCTCTGTCACTCACAGAGCAGGGCCCATCAGGGGGGTTGGGGAGCTCCCCCCTGTCACGCACAGAGTAGGGCCAATAGGGGAGTTGGGGCACTGCCCCCTGTCACACACAGAGCAGGGTGGATCAGGGGGTTGGGGCGCCGCCACTCTCACACTCAGGGCAGGGCGGATGGGGAGGTTATGGCTCTACCCCGTCACACACAGAGCAGGGCCCGTTGGGGGGGGGGGGGTTGGGGCGCCGCACCCTGTCACACACAGAGCCGCAGGACGATCAGGGGATTGGGGAGCTCCCCCCTATCAGGCTCAGGCACAGAGCAGGGCTGATCAGGGGGTTGGGGCGCCTTCCCCTGTCATGAACAGAGCAGGGCGGATAGGGAGGTTGTGGCCCCGCCCCCTGTCACACACAGAACCGCAGGGTGATCAGGGGGTTTGGGCGCTGCCCCGTCACGCTGATCCCAGTGCCGAGAGGCCTCGTGGCTCCGCTGATCCCGGTGCTGGGAGGCATATTACCCTTTTACTATATAGGATAGAGGCCTGGTGCACGGATGGGGGCTGGCTGGTTTTCCCTGAAGGGTGTCCTGGATCATGGTGGGGGTCCCCACTGGGGTGCCTGGCCAGCCTGGATGAGGGGATGATGGCTGTTTGCAGCTGGTCACACACCCTTCAGGGTGGGAGTCCCCACTGGGGTGCCTGGCCAGTCTGGGTGAGGGGCTGAGGGCTGTTTTCAGGCTGGTGGGTGACTGAAGCTCCCAACCGCTCCTTTTTTTTTTTTTTTTTTTTTTTTTTTAATTCTGGGCCAAGGCCTCTGCTGCTGAAAGCAGGTATCTGGTTTGTTTGGGTTCTATAATCGAAACACTGTATCATCTCCAGCTCTGAGATCCTGGCCGGCTGAAAGCTGGTTTCTGGGGTTTTGTTTAGCTTCTATATTTGTTACAATGTTTCAAACTGCCAGCTCAGAGGCCGGCAAGGCAGGCGGGGAACGTTGGAGTCCTCCTTCACTGAAGCAAGCAAGCCTCATGTTCACTTCCAGCTGCCTGGCTGCCGGCCGCCATCTTGGCTGGCAGTTAATTTGCATATCGCCCTGATTAGCCAATAGGAAGGGTAGCGGTCGTACGCTAATTACCATGTTTCTCTTTTATTAGATAGGAAGGAGGATAGCACAGAGAGAAGAGGGAGGAATGGTTCTATTTTGGAGAAAGGAAATGACACTAGGCAGTAATGTGAATCCAGAGGAATGCCTCCTTCTCTTGAGAAATATACTAAATTAATCTTTCAATGGTGTTGTCACTCAGTCCCCTCCAAAAATTAAAATCCCATCCGTACAATCATTGATACAATAGAACACTCCACTGAAGGGCAGAACACACATTCTTATCAAATGCACATGGACCACTCTCCAGGAGAGCAATATGCCAGGCAATAAAACTAAGTTTGTGTTTTTACCACAATGGTGTTTAATCAGAAGTCAACAGAAGGAAATTTGGGAAAGCCTAAAATACTTGGAAATTAAACATACGTCTAAATAACCCAGGTGCCAAAAAAGAAATCACAATAACCATTAGAAAGTGTTTTGAGCCTCCCCCCACCCCAGCCCTCTTCCCCACAGGCAGAGTGCTAGTGCAGGAGACACCCACTGGTAGTTCAAAGGACACTATCAGGCTTGCAAACCAGGGCAGCAAATTCATCCCAAACAATCCCCCAGAACCTGACCCAAGGCCCCCCTTTTCTCTGACTTCTTAGTGAGCCAAAGCACCCCAACCTAGGCTCATTTCCCCGGCCCTCTCTTCACTGTCCCCAGCTTTAATAAACGTCCTCTAAAATTCACCTGGACTTGTGTTGTGAAATCTTTCCTGCATGAAGTCAAGAACCCACATACTACCAACTGGCCCTAAGCCAGGGGTGGGCAAACTTTTTGACTCGAGGGCCACAATGGGTTCTTAAACTGGACCGGAGGGCCGGAACAAAAGCATGGATGGAGTGTTTGTGTGAACTAATATAAATTCAAAGTAAACATCATTACATAAAAGGGTACGGTCTTTTTTTTTTTTTAGTTTTATTCATTTCAAACAGGCCGGATCCGGCCCGCGGGCCGTAGTTTGCCCACAGCTGCCCTAAGCAGACCCACCAAGGGCCAGGTCCCCTTCCCAGTAGCAGTATTGGAGACATCCACTGCTAGTGCAGGAGACACCCCCTGGTAGTGTAGGGGGGCACCCCATGGTAATACAGGAGATCCCACTAGTAGTGCAGAAGACACCTGCTGCTCGTGTTGGAGACACTCACTACTTGTTGGGACACATCTTTATAGCTCTTAGCCACTCTGAGGTATCAGCTACACGGGCAAAATCTTTCCTTTACTGTGGTCCATGCTGCACAGAAGTGAGGAGCTATCACAGGGTCCACTGGCTCAGTAGGTAAAATGCGTGGACAGAGCACCCAGCATGTGTGCGTGGTCATCAACTAAGCTCATTTCTTCTGTTACCTGGTGATGGTTGTGTGAACATTCCATCCCAAACTTCCCAGTTTGGCAACAGGATCATTTGAGCTAAAGGCAGTTGGTATGCAGATAGTAGAGAAGCTGCAAGTCCTCCCCCTGCCTAAAAGGACCGAGTCAGTCGCAGGAGACAATAAGATCCCTCAGCATGGGGTTGGCTCTGGGAATCTCCATAAACCCCCCAACCAGCCCCTACCCTGGTACTGCTTCGGACTGTCATTTCCCACAAACTTGTTCTTATTGCAGTGGCAGCAGAAGCCGGACTTCTAAGCTGCTGCTGGAGTTACTCATTTCCTCTGCGTGTCTCCCATGTGCAGGAGGTGCATGTGTTAATAAACTTCTTTTTCTCATTAATCTTTTATTACCAGGTTCCAGACAGGGATCGGATGGGTGGAGGGAATATTTTCCCTCCCTCACACTGGTGTCCAGCTTTGCTCCAAAGCCTTGGTTAGGTGTCCATCCTGCTGTTCTTGGGGCAGTCGTGTGCTCCTCCAAACTCTCACCGAGGCTGTCTCACCTCCTGGCTTCTGGTGGCCATCCAGGAAATCCCAAAGTCCAAATCTTGCTTCAGACAAGAACCAACCAGTACCTCAGATTCTCAACAGGAAGTGAAACAGTAGGCAGTCAACTGGGAAAGGATGGGGAAACTTCCCCAGCCAGAAAAGTGGCAGACTCCTGGCTTGACTGAGAAAAACCTCCCGGGTACATAATTTGAAGGAATTGTTCAAAGTGGTACATACATTTTAAAAAAAAGTCCAACAATGGGAGAATGAGTAAATAAATAATCAAGTAACTAGCTATTGAACACCATGGAACCTAGAACTGTTGATCAGATTATTTGAAAAGAAGAATCCCATGGCAGTTGCATGGAATGCAGCCAGCCACTGTGTCCCCAACTTTGCTGTGGACGGTAGGCCTTTGCCCATGGACTCTCCCACCCAATTCAAAAGTGGCATCACAGACAATGGTTAGTTTATTTACTGTAAGGATGGTCCTTACCACAGATAAAATCTTGGGGTACACACCTTCTTGTGAAAAAGCACCAAAACAAGCCAATAGAAATCCTGGATTGAAGTGGTGAGGGTTGGGGGGGGGGGGGTCTACGCAGCTTCACCCCTTCCCCAGGCAGGGCCAGTGTCTTTTCTCAGCTAGTGCTCAGCTCTGGGGTGGGAAGGACATTCTGCAGGAGCCCACAGTGGCCCATGCTGGGGGACTTGAGGGCTTGTACCCAGGTTCCTCAGACCCCTTATGCAGTACCTTTTGCTCTGAGCACTCTTCCTCTGGCCTTTCCCATGCCCCCCCTCTCCTGATGACTGCTGCACCCCGATTGATGGGGGCATCCACATCCAGCACCATTTTCTAGGACCAGACCCTGAGACAGGCTGACGGACTCACCTCCCTCCCAGCGGCCTCACAAGACAGCAGCTCTTTGGGGATACAGCCCTGGGGCTGTCAAGGACTCAGGCTGAAGCCTCAGAAAGTTCCACAGGCCCTGGCCTCAACGCTGACCAGCTGGGCTCCTGCAAACAGAGCCCCCCAGGACCCTGGCTTGGGCTATGCAGAGGACTGTGAGCAACGCACCGGTGACATCAGATGGCCATGGAAGGTCACCTGGGAGATGCTGCTGGCCCCACAGTGTTGGCTTCCCGGGGACAGAGGTAGAGGGATTTTACTAAGCACACAAAGTGGCATTGGGAGCTCTTCCTGTGGCTCAGGATACCCTTGGAGACTCAAAGGCAGGACAAAGGCGTGAGACACCTGCTCACTGGGAAGCCAGCCCATCCCCAAGCCCTCCCTTGGGTCGGCAGATGGTCATGGGGGTGGGGCTGCTAGACAGAGGTGAGAAGAGGGCCCGAAGCGTCCCTGAGAAGGGCGTCTCAGGGAAGGCATACAGGAGTGACCCATCGGTGGCGCTGTAGAATGCCAGGTGCCCGGCCTCGTAGTCCAGAAAGATGCCTACACGCCGGGGTGGGTCTCGAAGAGGGGCAAAGGCCCGCTCAGAGGAGTTGTAGAAGCCCCCCAGGAACACCAGGATCCAGAACCCATTGCCTGCAAAGAGCTCGCCCTTCTCCTTACGGTTAGCATTCTCCCTGCAGACACCCAAGGCCCAGCTGGCCCGCTCGCCCACCTCCACCTCCCAGTAGTGGCGGCCGGAGCTCAGGGGCTCCCGGCCCAGCACACAGGGCCCGGGGTCAAAGCGCTCGGGGCTGTCAGGCAGGGGCTGCCGCAGGTCCCCCCGCCGCACACTCTGCATGTCTTCCGACAGGACCAGCTCAGGGTTAGCAGTGTCCGGATCCAGCGTTATGTCCCCTGCAGACAGAGCAGTGGTCACTTCAGGCCCCTTCCGCCAGCCTGCATGAAGTCTACCCTCAAACATCCTTATAGTTGGCTAGAGTGACTGTTCTCCATCTTGTGTCTTCCTCGAAAGATCACCTAACCACTTGCAGTTGCAACTCGGAATGTTCTGGAAAGTGGTCATACACTGCCTTGCAATTCACTCTCTTGAAATTCAGGAGGAACCTGAGTCCTTTCTATGTCTACTCTTCCAATCCTCAGAGTGTTCAGCCCAGCTTTCATACTGGGCTCCCCAGGCCTGGGCCTACACAGGTGTCCTGGCACCTGATGGACCGACCTTCACTTTTCCTAAATGCACCAGGACAGCCAGCCTGGCTGGCCCTCCCTCAGCAGGCTGCCCTGACCCCTCAGCTTCTCAGCCATGAACCAGAGCCTCCGTGCCTTTCCTACCACAGGCCCTGGGATGGGCACTTCTTCCGGACCAGACCTGGCCAGCTGGGTCCCCCCCGCCCCCGCCCCCACCCCCCTTGGTATGCTGTGGCACCCACCTCGGAACCTCTGCAGAGCCTCCACCAGCCCCGGGACCCTGCACACCGTCCTCATTTCCATGGGCACCACCTTAGGCGGCTGCAGCTTCACTTCCTGGACCCTGGAGAGGCAGCCAGGTGTCACACCCAGAGTGGGCCCACCCGTACCCAACCATCTTCCCTAGGGAAAGGCTGGAGTCCTACCTGCGCAGGGTGTCCATGATGTCCTGTGGGAGAGACATGTGGTGTCAGTGCCCGTCACATGGTCTTGCCCTCTACCTCCATCCGTGCTGCAGTGCCCCCCACATGGTCAGAAACTGCCCCTGCAGCCTCACCTGCTCCCATCCCATCCCGCCCACAGGCATCTTACACGGCCTCCATCAGCTGCCCTCCCTCATGTCCTCACTCAGAGCCCAACTTCCAGGTAAGGCCTCTCTGCTTAGGTGCTCCTTTCCCCCAAAATGATGCATAAGAGCATTTTATTCAGTGTCACAGGCTACTTGTAGCCCCAAAATCCACATGTTGGTGTCTTAATGACCAGGTCCTCAGAATGGGTCAGTATTGAAGACTGGGCCTTCCTAAGGAGGTGATGATATTAAAACCAGAGGCCCGGTGCATGAAATTCGTGCATTGGCGGGGGGGATGGAGGAGTGGTGGTGGTGGTGGTGGTGTGGTGGTGGTGTCCCTCAGCCCAGCCTGCACCCTCTCCAATCTGGGATCCCTCTCACAATCCAGGACTGCTGGCTCCCAACCGCTCGCCTGCCTGCCTGCCTGCCTGCCCCTAACCACTTCTGCCTGCCAGCCTGATCACCCCCTAACCACTCCCCTGCCAGCCTGCTCCCCTGCTGGCCCAATTGCCCCTAACTGCCCTCCCCTGCCGGCCTGGTCGCCCCTAACCGTTCTCCCCTGCAGGTCTGGTCCCCCCCCCCCAACTGCCTCCCCTACAGGCCTGGTTCCCCCGCAACTGTCCTCCCCTGCTGGCCTGACTGCCCACAACTGCCCTCCCCTGCCGGACATCTTATGTCCACATGGGGGTGGCCATCTTGTGTATTGGGAGTGATGGTCAATTTGCATATTACCTCTTTATTAGATAGGATGAGGTCACCAGGGTGGACCCTAATCCTATATGGCTGGTGTCCTTACAGGAAAAGGAAATTAGGACACAGGTGTACACTGAGGCAGAGAAGTCTCAGGAGAACCAGCCCTGCCCACACCTGGATCTCAGGCTCCAGGACTGGGGGAAATAAACGTCTGTTACTTAAGCCACCTGTGTCATTTGTTACACAGCCTGAGCTGACAGAGACAATCTGTTATGCTCCTGACAGTAAACAGCTTGTCTTTTTAGAACACTGCCTAGCACACAGCAGGGACCCAGCCCACTTTGTCAATCAAATGAACCCCACAAGCAGTCCTTCTAACCATACTGTGTACCACCTACCAGGCCATAAAGGATGAAGAGGGAAAGTAAGATATTGTGCCCAGCGTGGGTTTCCTTAGGGGCAGGAAATTTCACACACAGTAGTTGATTCTCTCTGGGGAGCCTGGGGACCTGCTAGGCCTCTAAAGAAAAGGGAGACTAGTGGGTTTCTGAAACCTGAGGATTCATCAGGAGAAACAGAGACAGTGCAGGCCTGGGAGAGGGCCAGCATGCAAAGGGCCAGGTGCAAAGCAGTTACAAACAGCCGTCCTTACTTGTTTTACGGGGTAAGGGGAAGTGGGGGAGGGGATAGTCTTGGTTGTCACAAGGTCTGGAGCTGCCCTAACCACTTAGGAGAGGGATGGAGAAAGGGCCCCTGCCCAGGGGTGGGGAGGGGGCCTGAACCTTGAAGGAAGTTGACCTCTGTAGAGATGACCTGGCCACTCTGGGCAGTGGGGACTAGATACACACCCCTTTAGGAAAATGCTCTGTACCCACAGAGGGTGGTTACGGGGGAATCCTGGAGGGGCACCCAGGACCCCAAACTCTGGTGTAGCTGGGGCCCTGGGATAAGTCACTCAGAGTTCTGCTTCTTCCGTTTCCAATGGGGCTCCCGGACAGGTACCAACAGCAGTTCTCAGTGGGGTTTGGGATTCATATCTATTCCCCAGACAGTGGCATGTCCATAAGGCCCTCACCAGTCCCAGTCCTCACCCCAGTATTTCACAGGTAGGACACAGGACATCCAGAAGAGGACAAGCTCAGAGAGCTTGCTCCACCGAGGGCTTCCTTCCTGCTCCCGGGTCTGCACCCCTTCCCATTAGAGCCCCTGTGTGCCCATTCCAGGCATGTGCTCACCTGCAGCAGTCCCAACGCCGGCAGCTGGCAGCGCCCCTCCAGCTCAGCGACAAGATCGGCCAGCTGAGCACTCTGTTGCCCAAGGCGGACAGCGCTCTCCTGCAGCGGGGGCAGCACCTCCAGCTCCTCCTCCTCCAGCCTCTGCAGAAGCCGTTGCTCTTCTTCTGCCAGCAGGCGGCGCAGCCGCTCAAACTCTGCACGCACATTCTGCCGCTGGCTCTCCACCATTTTCTGTAGGGGGCATAGGGGGGACAGTGAGCTGGGCACCACAAACCCACCACCAGGGCTCCACACACCACCCATCCCCCACCCAAACTCACCCCGGGGGTTGAGGGTCTGGAGCAGGAGTGCTGCGTTATGAGGAGCGTTAGTGTGAACAGCGGCATCCAGCAGTGGGGGCACCAATGCCCCACCTCCCCACCCCTGGGACCTCAGCGCCCAGCCACCTGCCTGCC
>NW_005871350.1:257695-259469 GCF_000147115.1 Myotis lucifugus | reverse complement strand
CACTCACACTTGGATCCAGCTGCCTTGAGCCTGACCTCAGGCAACACCCAACTGTTACTTCAACCTCTCTGCTTGCTGGGGGCAAGCCCCAGCATTAAGACAAAGTAGGCACCAGTACAGTGTGAGGGAGAAACAGCAGTTGTGTAAGAGCCCTCTGCCCTCCTCCTTCTGCCTAAAGGCAGGACATGAATTTCCCAGAAGGGTGGCCACCCTGTACAGGAAGGGGGCACACACTCCACCAAAGATGAGGTGTCATCCCTGAATGTGCTGAACAGACCTTACTAAAATAATGCCAGCCTTCCAGTAGTTCCCCTGTATCATTTCCTAGTTCCTTTCCCACAAGTTATTGGCCCTAGCAGCCCAAACCCTTTCCGTTGTCTAGTCACTTCTCCACAATTTTTCATCCTGTTAAAATGGAATATAACCTCTTAAGTCTAAGCACTCATTTCGGTTTTGCACTCTTCTACGAAGTCATTGTGCCGTATGAAATTTAAGACTAATAAAACTATGTCTTTTTATCTGTTCAGATTAACATTTGTCAGTTTAATTTGCAAGTCTCAGTCACCGAACCTAACAGGCTAGAGTAAAAGGTTTCTCCTCCTCTACAATAGAGCTAGTACTGCCCTCTGAGACTTTATCAGGTCAGCTACAAGGAGCCCTTAGAGGGCTGGTGGTCACTCTTCACCTCACGGCCACTTTCTGCACCCTGATCCGGGTGTTTGGTGATAGGAGTGCAAACCTGCTGGACGTGAGTAGACAGACATTCCTGCAGGCATGTAATACCCCCAAGTGAGAGGGAAATCCACAGAAATCCATGTCGAGAATGGATCATGGAACAGGTTTATTCCGGTACCCCACAGGCTTGTTCTATGACAGTGACCTGCTGGCCAAGTATTAACTCTAATGCTGACTAAATGCTGTACATGGTGTGCCCCAGCAGACAGACACACACACCCGCTACTGGCCGTGAAGCAAAATGCAAGCCAGTCACAAAGTTTGAAAGATGCCACCCATGCATCAATACCTGGGTTCCGGAAACAAACCCTGCTAAGGCAACAGGCCAGGTGAGCTGTTTGCCCCCCAGCGGAGCGGGTAGTGCTGGTGTGAGTTTGGGTTTTAAGGAAATGCGTTTCCAGGACAGGAAAACAAGGCTTCTCAGCCTGAGATCTAAGCACAGCTGAGCTCGGGTGTGTCAGACGGCAGTGGTGGCCCCAAGCAATCCACTCAGAAGCTTGCCGGGCCCTGGCGTCCGCCTCCCGGAGTATTTTCTCACCAGGACTTCAGCACGGGCCCTGGCCACTGCACCCCCTCCCCCCGGAGAGGAGTCCTCATTCGTCCCACCTGAAGGAAACCACCTCTGCTGTTTTCCCACTTTCTCCCGCGCTGGGCTCTATCCCAGCCACTGTTCAGTCACCCCGGCCCAGTCCCCGGCCCAGTGCCCGCCCCAGACGGTGGGCCCCACCATCACAGCGGGACCTCGGCCTCAGAGACCGCCTTCTCCTCCCAGGTCCCCACGCTGGCTCCCCACTGCGGAGTGGTGCCCCAAAGTGCCCCAACCTCGAAAATGCCGGTCTGGTGAAAGGCTAAGCGCCACCCACTTATCCCTGTCAATTACAGGTTCCCATGAAATTTTCTAGCTCATAAAATAATATAACCTCACATTTAGCAGGAGCCATTTTACTTCAGCGAAAAATCAATTGCTTTAATAAATTTATTCCACTGCACCTCAACACCATCTCCTGCTGGCAGGGAAAGGCATAGGTATTTCCTCTAA
>NW_005871350.1:240811-256992 GCF_000147115.1 Myotis lucifugus | reverse complement strand
GGGAGGCTGTTCGCCCTCTGTCCGGCGGCTCCGCTGCCGTCCGTGCGCGTTCTCGTGGCTCCGGCTCGTCCGGGGGTCGCGCGGCCTGGCTATGCCTCAGGCCAGGGGAAGGGTGGGGTTCAGGGGCCGGGCCGGCGGGGCGCCCCGCACGGTCACTGGGGTCCTCGCGGCGCAGCGACCACTAGGACTAGGGTAGCCCCAGCCGCCCCCGTGCGCCCCGGACGGTCGGAAGGAATAGGGTGGCAGCGCTCTGCCCAGAAGGACTCTGGTCGTGTTGAGGTAAGAATGCGTTGACTGTAATCTGGGGTGCTGACTGTTAAGGGAGGCTAATGCGCCGGAAACTGCGAGGGTGGGTGGGGAGTGAGAGGAAAGGACCCGCCCACACCCATGATCCTCTCTGAACGTAACCCCCCACTTCCCGCAGGTTCAAAGGGGATGGAAAGGGATGGGGGTGGGCAGCTCTGAGGTTTTTAGGGGTTCAGCTTGAAAACTTGTACTTCCTTGTTTTCCCTATGAAGACCCAGACGTGGAATTGCTGATAACAAGAAAGGTGGACCCCTCAGGCCACAGGTTTACTTACAGCGACCCAAACCAGGAGGACCCAGTGAGTGGCAGGGGGAGGGCAACATGTCTAAAAAGCTACAGCACCGTGGCCTGTCCCTAAGTGTTACTGAGGGATTGGTACAGGTTCCCTCTATGAAGCACCTGTGAATACAGTCCGTGGTGTAACTGCTTTAATCACGATTCTATTTCGGCTTGGTGAGCCCCCTGGGCCAGCAGGGCTCTCCACAGCTCCTCGGAGATAAGCTGGGCAGGCAGCCCGCTGAGCAGGACCACCTCACTTTCTAGAGAAAGTGGAGTGCCCGCACTCCCTGCCTACACGCCTATCCCTTCACCCACAGTGTCACTGTTGAGATGACCATCTGGCCAGATTTGGGGACCCCAAGGCAAAAGAAGGGCTTCAGGGGGCCTGGGAAGACTGGCTCGGCGTAGGTGTGCAGGTGGGACCCGCTGCTGGCATTGTAGAAAGACACCTCCCCAGCCTCAAAGTCCAGGAAGACGCCCACATGGCTGGGGGGCTCCGTCAGTGTGATGGGGATCACGGTTGACACGGGGGGCACATACTTCTTTCCC
Source organism: Myotis lucifugus (assembly GCF_000147115.1). Lineage (NCBI taxonomy): Eukaryota > Metazoa > Chordata > Mammalia > Chiroptera > Vespertilionidae > Myotis > Myotis lucifugus. Next base: position 255,858 of record NW_005871350.1, on the reverse strand, counting down.
TTGCACAGCTGTACAACCCAGAATCCATTTTCCGGGGACTTCGGGACTCTATCCGTCCGGCTCACATTGTCCCTGCACACACCCAGGGCCCACAGCGCATCCCCTGTGAGGTTCATGCCCACCTCCCAGTAGTGCCGCCCTGAGGAGAAGGTCTGGCAGCCCACTGCACAGGGGTAGGCCAGGAACCTGTCCTTGCTGCAGGGTGTGCCGTCCGGTGGCGTGCTGAGGTAGTGCCGCTGGTGGCTCTCGTACAGGAGGAGGTAGGGGTACGCTGTGGCAGGGTCGGGTACCACGTTCTCTGCAGACAGGCCCAGCAACAGGGATGGGGCTGAGTCATCCCTGTCCTCCCTGATCACCACCCTCCCAGGCCTCCCCTTGGCTGAGTCCAGCTGGGAGCCTGGGTCTCTGCATGGGCCGTACCCCAGCTGCCGATGTTGATGGTGCCAAGGAGATGAGCTGGGGACCATTTGGGCATCTGGGAGTGGCGGGTAAGGGTAGGGTGTGAATTCCCAGTGAACATCAAGGCTCCCAGGGGTGGCTCTGGTCGAGAGACTGGCCCCACTTACCTTGGAAACTCTTGAGCACCTCTATCTGCCCCGGGACTCTGCAGACAGTCCTCAGTGAGAGGGGGGTGGCCTCTGGGTACTGCACACTCAAGCTGTTCTTCCTCCAGAGGGAACAGATGTTACTGACCCCTCTGGGCCCATGTGAAGCCCTCCCTGCCTGCACCTCAGGCGGTCATATACCTGTCCAGAGGCTCCTTCATGTCCTGCGAAAACACGGAGAGAGGGAGGGCTGCTACATCTTGTTAGGGATCTGGGGCGTCCCCAAGCCCCCTGTGTGGACATTTCTGGCCTGCAGAGCAAGGAGAATTCATAATGCTTTCCCGTGACCCTCTTTCCAGTTTTCAGAATGGATCTCTATCTCTTGGCCACCAGGGTCTCCTGCTGTCCCCCTGCATGTGAGTAAGACCACAAAAGCTGTCCTGCTCTCAACTGGGGGGGAAGGCATGGGGGACCCAAGGCGCTGCCACACTGCAGGCCTTGGGCAACTCAGGAGTGTTTAGTGGATGGTGAATAGGCTGCTTTTTACTAGAAGACCAAGTATTCCCCAAAGTTGGGGCGAGTGCATAGTCCGTTAACTAAACCAGGACACTGTTGTCCCAAGATGCCAGGACAACAGGCACAAGACCGGTGCTGACCTTGCATGTGGCATTTGCTTCCGTTGTATAAACACGCTGTGTGTGTGATGACTCACAGCACGAAATATGTTTTTTGCTATGGATTCCATTTTTCCACACAATTCACAAGACAGTTACCCACTTGTCGGCCAACATAATCACTCCCACTTCTCTGGCCTCCTGTGCAAGCCCATCCCTGACAGTCCAGCTGCACCTTCTCCCCAATTCCAAATCCTCAGTAGGATCACATGACTTGCTCCTGCCTTGAATTCACTGGGCCTGACCTGGCTGGTGTGTCCCTGCCCCAAGTCACCAAGTGGATGACAGCTGCCCCTGGGCCATCCCCCAGCCCTCACTAGGAAGGGAATGCAGAACACAGGTGTCTAGGACTGGAGTCTGTCAGGCTGATTGTGTCGCTTGGCCCTGGTCAGCAAACTGCGGCTCTTTGGCCCCTTGAGTGTGGCTCTTCCACAAAATACCGACTTCTGCGCATGGGCCACGAAGTTTCAATCGCACTGTACGTGCACACCTGCACGTGGTATTTTGTGGAAGATCCACACTCAAGGGGCCAAAAGCCACATGTGGCTCAAGAGTCACAGTTTGCTGACCACCGCCCCAAGCCAACATGTTGGAACCCAGCCGTCAGGACCTCAGATGAGGCTATATTTGAAGATGGGGCCTTTAAAAGGTAATGAAGGTGAAATGTCACAAGGGTGGGCCCTAATCCAATGTGACTTGGTGACCTTAGCAGATCAGGACAGCTGCACAGTGGACAACCATGTGCAGACACAGGGAGGAGATGGCATCCACACACCAAGGAGAGAGGCCTCAGGAGAACCAGTCTTCCAGCCTCCAGACTGAGAAATAAATGTTTAAGCCCTCAGCCGGTGGTATTTGTTACACAGCCTGAGCTGATGAAGACAGAGCCTTCCCTGTTGGTCTGTATTTGCCCTGGCAGGTCCACCACACCTGGGCCAGAACTTGTGTCCACCCCGCCCAGCCAGGTGAGCAGGTGAGCCTCACCTGTAGCATCTGCAGTGGCTCCCGAATGCTACAGTCCTCCAGCCGCAGCAACAGGGTCTCCAGGGAGCTGCTCTGCTGCTCTAGTGCGACCATACTCTCCTGCAGCCTGGCAGCGGTGTCCTGCTCCTCCTGCCGCAGGGCCTCCAGGAGGCGCTGTTCCTCCTCCACTAGGAGGGCAGCCATCTTCTTGAACTCCGTCACAATGCGCTGTCTCTGCTTCCTCACCTTCTCCTGCAGGGTGGGACCTGGAAGTGAGGCACTGCCAGGGGACTACCATCCTGTGCCCACCAACTTGGAGGGGCCACACATCACATGGCCACAGTGACCCACAGAAAACCAGCACAGCTGGTGGGGGGAGGGGCCACGCAGAGCCCCCATCACTGTGGGGTGACCCCATGAGCCCAAATGGCCATCAAGGCCTCTGTGTACCCCTCAGTCCCTGCTTCAAAGTGGCCAATCTGGGCTGAGTGCACGTTCTCAGTCCTGACTCTGGTGGGAATTCTGTGCCTCTCCTGGGTCTTGTGCTGTCATCCACCTTGAGGGTCCACAGGTTCTAGAAGCCCTGCAGTACCCTGGGGCCTGGCCAGGCCTTCCCGCCCGTTCCTCAAGGTCTCAGCACCTGCCTGCCACTCGGCCAAGGCCTGCTGCTCCCTGGTCTGCAGCTTCTCGGTCTTCGCCATTTCCTCCCGCAGGTGCCCCATGTCACCCTCCAGCTTCAGCTGCAGACAACAGACCGCGGGATAGGAGTTGGAGGCCCCCTGCACACCCACTTCAGGAGGTGCCCTCTGAAGCTGCATCAAAGGGAATGGAAATGCACCCCAGAGATGCCCCTTGGGCGTGAGGATTATTTTGAGCTGGAGGCAGAAAGACACCTTCCGAGGCTCCTGTTATGTGACTAAAAGCAGAAACTGCTGAGGAATGAGGGTTGCCACAGGTCCGCCTCCCGGGGGAAGTTTTATGGCTCTGAAGGAGGTGGAACGTGGGATACCACTGATGAACTTTATCGTTTGTTGGTTTCCCCAAAATACTTTCTGTTATGATCCGAATGTTCATGTCCCCCAAAATTCACATGTTAAGTCCTAACCCCCAAGGAGATGGGGCCTTTGGGAGGTGATGAGGTCAGAAAGGTGGAGCCCTCGGGAATGGGGCTAGTGGGGAAGAAGGGACTGAGAGCTCCCAGCCCCCTCTTCCATGTGAGGACAGTGGGAAGTTGGCTGTCTGTGAACTGGGAAGGAGCCCCCCCCTCCCCCGCCCCGACTGTGCTGGTGCCCTGATCCTGGACTTCCAGCCTCCAGAGCCATGAGCATGAAGTCTTGCTGTTTGTAAGCCGCCCAGTCTTGTGTTCTGTGACAACAGCTGGAATGGACCAAGATACTTTCCCAGTTGCTGCCCTTGGGAGCCTGTCACCTTTCCCTTTGTCTCTTCTCTCCAAATGTACTGTTCCTTGTTCAGATGCTAAACTAAACCACCTAGCCAGCCACACACATTGCTGTGCTTTCTTCCCTGTGACGTGTGCGGGCCACATGTGTTAACAGTTCGCTGTTCTCTCCTTGATTTGTCTTTTCTCAGTCTGATTTAGGGTGGAAGAAAAAGGCCCTTTCCTCCCCTACAAAGGGTCACCTGGCCTGCCCACACAGTGGCTTGGAGGCTACTTTTGTCAGCCTGGGCTCCTGAATAACTGTGGAGGGGATGCTCAGCTGGCCCTGCCACCTACCTGCTTTATTGTGGGAGTTACAGACACTTCCACTGTGGGGTCCAGCATTTGGGGCTCTTTGTTACAGTGGTTGTTCTCCTATCTGACTGATACACCCCTGGACACACAGACATGCACTCAGACCTCCTTGACCCGTTGCCCTTCACCCCTGGGCCCACCTTGTGCTCCTTCACAGCCTCCTCCACCGGGACCACTCTGTGAGGCCGGTGTTCCTGGGACTCCCTGCAGACCACGCAGATGGGGCTCTGGTCATCTTCGCAAAAGAGTTTGAGCACCTCCTGGTGCACCTGGCACAGATCCCTGCTCTGGATGCCCGGGTGCTGTCGTGCCATCTCAGCCACCTTGGTCAGCAGGCGGTTGGGCCGCAGGGTCCTCTGGGGGGACAGCTCGCGGCACTCGGGGCAGGGGAAGACACCCCTGCGTTTCCTCCTGCCCTTCTTGCCTTTGGCCTTCTCCCAAGTCAGCCGGATGCACTCGCGGCAGAAGTTGTGGCCACAGGAGGTCATCACAGGGTCGGTGAAATAGTCAAGGCAGATGGAGCATGTTGCCTCCTCCTGCAGCTTTCTGGAAAGTTCCACAGCATCCATGGCTCCTGGGAAAGAAACAGAGTATCCGGCCACACCCTCTGCCCAGAACCCCAGGCACTTGGGGTGTCCTCTTGCGGACAGCACTGTACATGGTCCTGTTAGGGCACCTGGCTTGTCTTCAGTAAGAGGCATAGGTGCCTCTCTGGAAGCTGACAAAGACTCTCCACAACCGAATTCAGCCAGGTTCCCCTACGCTGCCACCTGTATGCCCAGCCACGCCCAGTTTTATTCCATTTAGAGCCCATCCCACCCCTCCTATGATGACTGTGCAGGAATCCTGCTAGTCAGTTTAGCAACAAGATCCCTCCCCATTTCTCTTCATTGTGCTTTTCCATCACTAACCCCTCGCCGTGCCCTGGGCCATCCTCCCATTGTGTGGGCTACAGTAGGAGATGACCCCGCCTTCCTCCCTATTGCAGTAGTCTTGAATAAAGTCTTCCTTACCGGTGTAACCAGTGTCAGAATCAGTTTTTCTTTAACAGGACGTCCATGCAACAAAGGAAAGGAGGACTTTAAAAGGAAAAATCAGAGTTGGAAAAGTTCTCTGCTTGACCAAACTCTATTCAGGCTCCCAGAACTTTCCAAATCGGCCCTGGGCTTCTGTGTTTATGTCTCCGTTGTCCAAGTTTAATAAGAATCCCAATATGTGGGTTTAGATAGAAGCCCCTACCCCAGTGGTTCTCAACCTTCTGGCCCTTTAAATACAGTTCCTCATGTTGTGACCCAACCATAAAATCATTTTCGTTGCTACTTCATAACTGTAATGTTGCTACTGTTATGAATCGTCATGTAAATATCTGATATGCAGGATGGTCTTAGGCCACCCCTGTGAAAGGGTCGTTCGACCGCCAAAAGGGTCGCAACCCACAGGTTGAGAACCGCTGCCCTACCCAGTGGCTTCCTGTTAGTAATTTCCTATCACTCACCCACCTTGACCATAAATCCCCACTGAGAGTTGAGCTTTCTGTGGGATTCTGTGCTTCCCCTACGGCAGTCCTGAATAAAATGTTCTTACTGCTCTACCTACCACCCACCTCTGGTGTTCTTTGCCAAGATGCAGTACAGAAGACACGATCCATGCCACACAGACAGAGCACATGCACACACACTGGTGTTCGAACACCCATGCCCTTATGCAGGTCAGATCCAAGGACTCCCCGTGCACCTCATGGGGTGGTCACTGGTGCGAGGCAGCGTAGATCTGAAAGTCATTTCTGAACCACAGCACTATCTGGGTTCCCTTCCCTGCGGTCACCAGAGAGATGTCTCTGATATTTCAGACACTGGGTTCACCTGTGGAAGCTGCCTCTCTCTAAGCAGAGCCCTTGGGATGGCCTCCTGCTGCCTACCCACCTGAAGCCGGATGGGCTCAGGATGGTCTGGGGGGCACCGTTCTGGGTCAAGTTCAGGGGAAGGGGCCAAGGACTCTGGGTCAGTGAGGTGGGCCCGTGGCCCTCGGTCCTGGGGATGCTCCTGTAATTAGGGCTAAACCAGGTGACCCTTCTGGTTCCAACTGATAACCACCATCCGACCGGCCCTGGATAGAGTGGTACTCACCGGGGAGAGGGGTGCACGCTGCCCGACTAGGCGCCCCGGACCACGAGCGCAAACGGAGGCGCTGGGAAACCTGCGTTTGCGCCACAGAGACCAGGGCGAGGAGGGTGCGGTGGCCTCAGGGGCGCGGGCTTTGTGGCGTCAGCAGAGGCTGGGAGGCCTTAGCGGGTGTGTGAGTGGTGAGGATTGGGGTGGGTGTCAGCAGCCAGGGGCAGGGGCGGGAGCAGACGGGCGGGGTGAAAGGCGGAGGGCAGGGTCCTGGGTGGGGGGAGGGATTTGGATAGACCAACGGGGATGGGCCAGGGGTGAGGATAGGGACCGTACTCTTGTCCCTGATGGGGGTAGGCGAGTTGGGGGGCAAAGGGAGGACACGTGGTGTGGGGATAGGAAAAGCTTTGGGAAGAAGGGGAGAGGGCAGCCGGGGCGGGGGGCGGGGGCGGGGGGGGGTGCCTGGCGTTGGGAGGAAGATGAAGGTGATAGAGGCAGCGGAAACCGGCGCCGGGTTGGGGAAGTGATAGGGGCGCTGGGAGAAGTGATGAGGTCTGGGCTCCAGGAGGCACCGGGGAGGAAGGAGAGGGGCGGCGCCCGGACCGGGTTGGAGTGGCGGGGGTTCCACTGGAGCACCGGACACGGTGGGTCCCTGAGGGTCTGGCCAGCGGTGGAGGTGATTTTGGGGACTCCCAACCCTGACCTAGGCCTGCCCCGGCCATTGGCTGCGCACACCGGAGTCCTACCCCTGGGAGCGGACATATGAGGAAGCTAAGGTTCGGGCCACCGCCAAAGGGCGGAGCAACCGACGGGCCTCGTCTCCAGGGGCGCGGTGTGGACGGCCAGGCCGTGGCTGCAGGCGATGGCTAGCTTTCCGGTGCGCAGCCGGTGTGTTTCTTGGGTGGCGCCTCAGCGGAACAGGAGCAGGTCGGAGTGGGACTGCGCAGTCCTGCGGGCGCCTGGCAGTGCTGGGGAGGGGAGGGCAGACAGTGCTCAAAGAGGGAGCACTGTCCGCTCATGCCTTCTAGGCCCTGACTCACGCCATGGGCTGAGGGTTTCTTTCAATTTAGGAAATTGCATTTAGAAAAACTTTAAAACAAAAATTAAAGAAAACACAAGAGAACAATGGACCCCATATATAAATTGTCCAGGTCAGTATTTCACTGTGTTTGCCTCATTTGTCCTGTTCTTTAGTATTGGCTGAAGATTAAAAAACAAACAACAAATCCCACAAATCACTAGATTCACCTCTACGTGCTTCTGCAAAGAAGAAACTTTCCCCCTAACCTCTTGGTTCACTGGCTGGGGCTTGCTAATTTAACTGAAAATGCCTGATCAACAGGAAAAACACCCACACACCAGTTTGTATGTATTTGGGCTTCCACAAAGGAAGTAGCTGGCTTGTTAAACAGGTAAAGTTAAAAGTTTTTATGTAAAACTTAGGGAAAAGGAAGGGGGAGAGATGGCCTCTTTGGGAAAACAAATAGGCTTCTTTAGGAAAGACCAAAAGGGTGTGGACGAAAAGGGGCCACAGACAAACCCTGACAAGCTGTAGGGGGGTGGGGGGCGGGGGGGGGGGGGGGGGAGGCTGTGTCAACACAAGGAACAGTCAAACCTGTGAAGAATTTTTGTGAGCTTATTTGAGCCAAACTGGTGACAATTGTCAGGAAGCAAAATCTCAAAGGATTGAGATAATGCTCTGGAAAATGGCAGTTTTGCACCTTATTTTATACACTAGAGGCCCTGTGCATGAAATTCGTGCACAGGTAGGGTCTCTAGGCCAAACTAGCTAGGGCCCAATACTGTTGTAATGTACCCCGCGAATCACACAAGGACGCCTCAAGAAGTCAAATTAAAGAGCCACATTTATTGCGAATCCGGGACTATGAGGGGGCATTTCGCTCTCCCAGATCTCATAATGTCCGCCCCAGCCCCAACACCAGATTTATATAGGCAAAGATCACAAAGGCATTGGTTACATCCCAAGGTTTGGAATGAGGAACCTGGTTTGCAAAAAAGCAGTTTACAGAAGCAGAAGCAGTTTTACTTAAGCATGTTATCTAAATTATAGTTTCGGGTCTCCGAATCACTGAATTGACAGAAACACATTATCTAGTGGTCTTGGGACCACTGAGTCAACAGGGACACGTTATCTGGAGCCCTCTGACCTTGGGATAATTGTGCTGTCCTTCCCAGGTAAAGGAAAATGTGCTTTCTAAGACCAATATGACCATAACCGATGGGATATTCACATTACAATCAATAGGGTATTCAATCAATTGGGATGATTTATATAATTCAGAAAATCTAAATAACTTTTCTATTATTTTAGCAAGCAAATAAGTACAGAAACCAAACAGCAGGGTTAGAGTTAAACTACAGTTTCTACCTGAGATGATTGCTACCATACTTCATATCCTTTCTGGATAAAAACTCTCAGCAAAGTGGGAATAGACACAATAAAAATCTTATATGACAAATCTTCAGTCTGCAGGTGAATGCTTTATCTACTGAGCCAAACCAGTTAGGGCCACTGATGTCTTTTGATTGGAGCAATTAATCCATTTATTTTTAAGGTTATTATTGATAGGTACTTGTTTGTAGCCATTTTTATTCTTTATGCCTGTGTTCCTTCTTCCCTTTCTATTTCTTCTTCTTCTTTTTTTAAACATGAAGGAAGCTCCCCCCCCCTTTTAAAATATATTTTATTGATTTTTTACAGGGAGGAAGGGAGAGGGATAGAGAGTTAGAAATATCGATGAGAAAGAAACATTGATCAGCTGCCTCCTGCACACCACCCACTGGGGATGTGCCCGTAATCAAGGTACATGCCCTTGACCGGAATCGAACCAGGGACCTTTCAGTCCACAGGTGGATGCTCTATCCACTGAGCCAAACCAGTTAGGGCTATTTCTTCTTTTCATAATAGTTCCTTTAGCATTTCTTGCATTGCTGGCTTTTTAGTGATAAACTTCCTTAGCCTTTTTTTTTTTTGTCTGCAAAGCTCCTGATTTCCCTTTCAATTTTGAATGATAACCTTGCTGGATAGAGTATTCTTGGATTCAGTCCCTTGCTTTGCATCACTTTGTATACTTCATTCCATTCTCTTATTGCCTGATGTGTTTCTGTTGAGAAATCAGTTGATAGTCTAATAGGAGATCCCTTGTAGGTAACACTCTGTCTCTCTCTTACAGCTTTTAAGATTCTCTCTTTGTCATTAATGTTTGCCATTGTAATTATGACATGTCTTGGTGTGGGTCTTTTTGGGTTCATCTTGTTTGGGACTCTCTGTGCTTATGTGACTTTTTTTCTTCCCCAAATCAGGGAAGTTTTCTGTCAGTATTTCTTCAAATAGGTTTTCTAATCCTTGCTCCTCTTCTTGTCCTTCTCGCACCCCTATTATTCATATGTTCTTCATTTCATATTGTCCCAAAGCTCTGTTAGGCTCTCCTTCTGCTTTCTAATTTTTTCTCCAATTGCTGTTCAGATTGGTGTTTTCTGCTCTGTATTCTAACTTACTAATTCAGTCCTCCTCTTCTTCTAACATACTGTTGAAACCTTCCATTGTGTTTTTTATTGTAGCTATATCATTCTTGATTTCCTCTCCATTCTTACATAAGTTGTTGATTTTCTCATCTTGCCAACTTAGGAACTGTATGATCCTTACTCTGAATTTTTTTCTGACATATTGCAGCCTCTGTTTCATTTAGTTACTTTTTTGGCAATCCCGCCCCCCCCCCCTTTCCTTTCCTTTGGCGGTTGTTTCTTTGTCTCCGCATTTTTGCTCTCACCAAAGGGTTCAGGCGCCGAGTTGCATGGGGCCTATGGCCGAAGCGGCAGGCTTGGCAGGCGGGGCGCACACCGAGACTCACTGAAGGATCCAGTTGCCAAATTGTGCAGGGCCTGTGGCTGCCGTTGTGAGTTGCTGGGAGGGGAGTGCACTCCAGGGTTCACAGGAGCCTGTGGCCAGCAAGTCTGGAGTCCCAGTGTCTTTCTTGCTGCCTGCTTTTCTAGAACTGCCTCCCTCTCTTGGCTCAGCTCTTGATTTATCCTGTGTATAGGCCTGAAAGTGACATTCAGGGCTTTTACCATGCTACAAGCCTTCCGGGTCACTTCTACATTAAGGGAGCCTACCATTACCAGCATAACAAAAATGGTTAAAGCAATATCTTTAGCAGGGTTACCCAGGTGGAGATCGTCATTGCAGTCTGGTGCCACGAGCTTGAGACGGTCCCTTTGATTCAGACCCTGTGATGTTTCTGAGGCATAGAGACAGTCAGTGGTCCTAAGAAACAGCCCTCCCCCCATGCTGCTAGCAGGGATAAATTGTTACCCCACATATCAGAAACCAACCAGTTAGCAGCTTAGTATGTCCATTACTGTAAGAGGTGAAATTATCAGAACAATTCATATTGTAGTTATTAGATACTTAAAGACAATAACTAGAACACTCAATAAAAGTCAGACATTTGCCACAGGGAACTACTGCATCTTTTTCCCAGACAGTGGGTCCCAACATATAACCCTGCATGTGAATAATTCCATATATTAGCAATAGGTATCCCAACTCCTACTAGGCAAAATGTAAAGGTCAGTTCTACACAGGTTCCTCCATTGCCAGCTTCAGAGCAGTTGGAGTTGTGAGAATCATGTCGCAGGGTCCCATCCATTTCTCCTCCGGTTGGCCCATCATCCTTGCTCTGCTTATGTCTGTCTAACTATCTACCACATCCTCTCAAGAATCTTGGCTCTGAATTATTTCATGGAAAAGGGGTGTAGGCTCTCTTCTGTAGCTGCATCAAGCTGAGAAGAGACAAAATTTTCTTTCAGAGCCAAGAGATCCTTGCTCTCTGTCAGAGCTACAATGAGGCCTGGGCATGGAAGGAGGTAGCAATGGTGTCTAGAAGTGGTATTTCCTAAGTGTGAGTAGGGCTTTGGAACCTGGTGGAGACAAGCCGTGTTATAAAATTTAGTATTATTGGGCAAAAGTTAGAACAGCAACAATTATGACAAATAGTCTGGTGGAAGGAAAAAAATTTCAGTTCTAATAATTCCCTATTGAAACAAAAGTTTTCCCTCTAAAATCACCCTCATTTTTATTAAAGAACCAAATTAAGACCAATTTATTTACTGTATTTTAAAAAATATATTTTTATTTATTCCAGAGAGGAAGGGAGAGGGAGAGAGAGAGATAGAAACATCAATGATGAGAGGGAATAATTGATTCAGCTGCTTCCTGCATGCCCTCCAGAGCTAGTAACCCGGACATGTGCCCTTGACCAGAATCAAACCCAGGACCCTTCCATCTGCAGGCTGGCACTCTATTCACTGAGCCAAAGCAGCTAGGGCTATTTACTGTACTAAGTCTAGTTACAATTTGGCCTGATTGTTTGCATGAACACAAAAAGAATAAGTTGATCACATAAGCTATTTGTAAAAAGTATGCTTTGCTGGAATCTCATGAACAAGCTTTAATTAATTGTGCAGAGCAAAGGAGCTGAGCCACCCAACTGCCATCAGGTTTGCCTGCAATACCTGTAGAGTCGGGTGAATTCCTCAAGTTGATGACCCCAATGATGTCTTGAGGTTCCTTCCTTGCCATCTCTCAGGAAAGCAACCTTTGCTCCTTACCTGGAAAGACTTCCATGAACCATCGGACCAAGCAAGGTACCAGGCTTTCTCCAAGGTGCTCTTATTGGCCTCATTCTTTAAAACTTTCTGGTGATATCCAGAGTCCAGGCATGTTAGACATGACATTCCAAAACCTTGGTTAATAAAACCACAATTGGAAACAGTTCTTATTCATGCAAATAAACATATTGCCATGACTCACTCATTAAGAGTTGTCCAATTCTGGAGGGATAAGGTAGAGAGAAAAATATATAATTTACCAAATTGCTTTAAAAATGCTTCCTTATATCTGAAAAACAAAAAGTTTAAGAATCGGAAATACTTTCAACAAAAGTTATAAGAACTATGTAATTATTTTTGGTTCATTCAGCCCCATAATTTTTTGTTTCTCCTGATTTTTCCTGCTAGCACTTTTATAAATGCCGATAGTCTATAGAGTTCTAATAATTTTCATCTAGTTCGAATAGGATGATCTGAAAATGTCAGAGTCCTTACCATGGGTCCCTCCGAAGATGTAACATTTTCCCAAATGCATTATAACAAAACAGTGACGGTCTCTAAAATGACAAGGTTATGGATTTGATTATAATTCCAGTGACATGGAATCTTGTCCTTTCTGAAAAACACAATATTTCAGAATAACAATTAGAGATATAAATGAAAGCATATATAGTTATTTATTTGACAAAGCTTCCCATGTACGTTAAGCAGAAAATTTTCCTTCATGAGAGAAAACAAACCTTGAAGCATTCAGGGCCTATTGGAAAGACCTAATGCCAATTCTAGGTCAAGAAAATGTTTCTTAAAATTCAAACCCTGGGAAGGTTGTCAAACTTATTTTACCAAAAGATCATATAACATTATTATTATTATGCATTCAAAGTGACAAAAAGGTATTAAACACAAACATAGGCTAGCAGCCTTCAATTCCATGATTAAGAAGATGGCTTTAAAAAAAAATAATCAAGTGCCTGATTAATATAACATATAACCATTTCAATAACTTATGAAACTTTTACTTCCTGGGCAAAAACAGGAAAGCCCTTTTCCCTTTTAACAGACTAGAAAAAGACTAACCAAAATGAGGTTTATTCTCTAACTTCATTTGTCCTTGGATGTGGTCAGCAAATGACACTGGTTGTAATTCTGCTATTTGTCTCCTTGAGTAGGTTGATATAAGCTATTTATCCTCTGGTTAGGGAGGCAAAATGCAAATCATTTACTCTTAAATGTCCTTGGTTTAGGGAAGATGGGATTTACTAGATGGCTCCAAATTGCTATGAGAGCAGGACCATGAGTGAGCCGGGCCGCAGCCGCCGGGACCACAGGGGTCAGTCAGGCTCCCCGTGGGTTCGCACAGGAGCCGGTCTGCAAGGCCAGTCAGGAGAGAGCATGCTGCCCGTCCAGCTTCGGTGCAGCGCTGCTGGGTGGCCCAGAGGCTCACGCTGCACCCCGGCCTGCAGTGTCTGGCCACACTCACCGCATCTCCACGTGTGGACACTTGGGCACTGTGACTCAGGTGGAGGGGGGCACATAGGGACCCGGGGGCCCAGGTGCTGCCCAGGGCCCAGAGGTCAGCTGGAACCTACCCTTCCACGCCAGATGCTCACACTTCAATCGCCAGCCAGGCCTAGAGACCGCACCCATGCACAAATTTTGTGCACTGGGCCTCTAGTAATGTATAAAATAAGATACAAAATTGCCATTCTCTGGAATATTATCTTAATCCATTGAGATTTTGACAATTATTGACAGTTTGGGTCAAATGAACTCACAAAAATTTTCTATAGGTTTGAATGTTTCTTACATTGACACCTTCAGTTTTCTCTTGTGTAAGACCTAGGCTGAACTGAACCATCCTGAAACACATCTCAGCTTGAACACTGTGCGACCCCTTTTTCATCTTCATTTACAAATGAAAAATTAGGAAGAATACCACTGTGATGTATGTTTTTATTCCCTCACTACCAAGCAGTTAATTCAATTCTAATGCTATCCACCTAGAGTTAGTAAAGGGTCCAGTCCTACAAGACTGTTTCTACTTCAGACACCAATGGTAAGTTGTTTCTGTCTAACTGGCTGAAAATCAGGTTTGATTAATTTGCCAAGTGGCTCACAGAACTCAGAAACATGTCACTAGATCATCAGTTTATTATAAAAGGATATAACTCAGGTACAGGCAGATGGAAGAGATGTACAGAGCAAGGTTGGGGGGAGGGGGAGGGGCTTCCATGCTCTCTGAGCCCAGCACTCTCCCTGCAGTTCCACATGTCTACCGTGAGGTCTGACCAAATAATTGAACCAACACCCCCTCCCCTGGGAACTGACCTTTAGACCACTTCACAATGGCTATTTCCTTTTGCTTAGACTACATTTCACCTAAGACCACATTCCACTTGCTAAGACCATTATCTTTCCCCTCAGGACCTGCACAGAGAATTCTCCGCCCAGAAAAAGCCTGCCTAGAGTCCTTTAAAACCTCTGACTCCCTGTTTTTGGGTGCTGCCGCCATTTTTCGGGCTCAGCCCATCTGGTTTTCCAGATGACCTAAAAGTTTATAATCCCTTACCACTTTGGCCTTGTGCATTCCTCCTTTGGAGACCCTAACATTTGGTGCTGAAACCTGGGAGGATTCCGAGGATGGGAAGCCATCTCTCTGGCTGCGGTCACCAGGAGTTTGGTACTCGGAGAGTGGTAGGCAGCGGCAGCCTGACCTGAGCTTACCTCCAAATCCTACTAGGGTGGCATGATCACTGGCCTCTCTCCTTATGGGCCCTCCGGAACCAGCCAAGGAGGACGCCAGATCAGGGACCTCTCCTTCCCATTGCTGACCCCGCACTCAATTCCGGCTCATTTCACCTCCGGGAGGTAACAATTGGATCACCCTTCCGGATTTCTGATTTGCCATCTCAGACAAAAGACCTAGCACTAGGCCAGAAATCCTCCCCAGTCCAGCTTCGGCCCCAAGACCAGGTCCCACAGTCTTCCTCGTTGCAGGGGATGCCTGCCACAGAAATTAGACTGTCCTCTCTCTGGAGCCTGACTAGGTGGCAGGGACACCCTCCCTTTAGTCTTGCTCCCCAGGTCTCCCTTTGTTTCTTACCTCCTCTTCCTAATTTGCATCACAGGGAATTTTTTTCTGCCCCCCCGCCCCCCCCCCCCAAACAACAACAACAACACTCCCCTGGGATGTCACCTCTGTAACCCTAACACACTCAGACTTTCCATGGCGGTCCAACCAAAGCATCTTTCCTGAAAGGGCGGGGGCTAGGCCCTCCCCCTTGCCCCAGAGTAAAGACTACGCCCTCCACCTTGCCCCAGGGTAAGGGCTACGTCCTCCATCTTACCTTGGCCACGTGTTTGGCAAGGA
>NW_005871350.1:226305-240711 GCF_000147115.1 Myotis lucifugus | reverse complement strand
GAGCTCAAGCTAGCTTGAAATACAGATCTTATGCTTTTGCATCGGATTGGCTGGCTCCCTGATGTAGTTTCTTAGAGATCTTGAAATCTGAGCATAACATTACCCTACAATCTAAATTATTCACACTAAATTACTTAACATTTTCTGAGGACTTAAACAATTTTTGTAACTGCAGTGGTCAAAGATCCCCTACATCCAGGTCTTCTTTACATTCTGTAATCCTCCTTCTCTGTGTCAAACCTGCTCTGCCTATCAAATCCTACTTCTCCACTCAAAGCCTCTTCTGCCAACCTCAGACCTTTACACCCTGAGGTTTCTGATCCATCCCTCGCCGACCTGTCAGGTTCCTCAGATCCTCCCTTTGACCCTTATGATCACTCAATTCTCTGTTTCCTTCCGGGTCCCTCGAACCCACCTCCTTATGTCCCTCCTCTGACTACCCCCTGTCTTCTTCCACCCCCTCAACCTCCTTACCAAGGCCCCTCTTACTCGTTCTGGGACAGCCCAGACTCCAGCCCCCATCCTTCCTCTCCGAGAGGTGGCGGGCCTGAGGGTATTGTCCGGGTACACACCCCATTTTCCATGTCCAACCTCACACAGATTGAGAGGTGTCTCAGGTCTTTTTCCACAGACCCCGCCACCTTTACTAAGGAATTTGAGTACCTGACCCAGTCCTATGACCTGACCTGGTACAACATCTGTGTCCTCCTGTCCTCCTCTCTAAACCCAGAGGAGAAAGCACGTCTGGTGAGCAGCTTGGGACCATGGCAGTGCCCTCCATGGACAGGATGCAGTGGCCCACCTGGTTGGTGCTGATGCGGACCCGCAAACTGACCGAAGATGGGACTATCAGGTCAAGTCTTTAGGGTGTCAGCTCTGTAGCCATATAATCCCCTGTCTCATTGCCAGACTCAAAAAGGCTGCCCATAAGGCAGTCAACTATGACAAACTTAAGATCACTGAAGGCCCTGACGAAAACCCAGCTCTCTTCCTCTCCCACCTCACAGAGGCCTCACAGAAATTTACAACCCTAGATCCCACTTCCCCAGAGGGAACCCTTCTTCTGAACACCCATTTTATATCCCAATCAGCCCCCGACATACACCGAAAACTCTGAAAATGGATACACGTCTACAAACCCCTCAAAAAGATCTCCTTAACCTGGCCTTTAATAATAGAGACGAGGGGACCCAAATCCAAAAACAAAAGTGAGATCAGGTCAAGGCTGAGGCCCAGAAGGAGGCCTTTCAGCTTTTAGCCGCTGCTCTCACAAACCCCAAACAAAATGCCGATCCTCCAACCAAGGGTAAGTCAGGGGCTAAGCCTCCTCTGGGCCCACGCTTCAAGATTCCCCCGCCTGGGCCCTGCCCAAGGTGCTGAAGGAAAGTCCACTGAAAATCCAGGTTAGGCAGCTTAGACCCCTGACCTTTGCCTCCCTAAAGATAACCTCTAGGCCTCAGTTGTATTTTAGCTCCAGGCCCATAAAAGCAGCAAAACCAGACAAGTGACACTGTGGCAGCCTCAGGAGCAGCTTTTACCTCCCAATCACTCAACAGGACCTCTTTCAAGCCTTCACCAGCCAGTCTCTTGGGGAAATCATGCTGCTGCGACCCCTTGCTCCAACCAGGAGGAATCTATACAGTGTTCCAGCCAACTACAATCAGAGTCTATCCCCCTATGATCTCCACGTCCCCCCTCAGCAGGAAGTAACTACAGAAGATAAGACCTTCATCTCTATTCTACAAAACAAAAAGGCTGGAATGTTAAGTCTGATCAAATAATTGAATCGATACCCCTCTCCTGGGACCTGACCTTTAGACCACTTCACAATGGACATTCCCTTTTGCTTAGACCAAAATTTCACTTGCTAAGACCACATTACACTTGCTAAGACCATTATCTTTCCCCCCAGGACCCGCCCAGAGAATTCTCTACCCAGAAAAAGCCTGCCTAGAGTCCTTTAAGACCTCTGACTCCCTGGCTTTGGGTGCTGGCACCATTTTGGGGCTCAGCCCATCTGGTATCCAGACGACCTAATAAGCTCACAATTCTTTACCCCTTTTCGCATCATGCATTCCTCCTTCAGTGACCCTAACATACACCAACCCAGCTCTCCAAAACCCGTCCTTTTGGGAGTTTGTGGCAGCTTTATTAAATTACTAGCCATTGGTGACAGATTCAATCTCCAGCCCCTCCTCTCCCCCAAGGTGAGGGGTGGGACTGAAATTTTCAACCCTCTAATCACTGGTTAGTTCCCCTGATGTCCAGCTCCATCCTTCAGGGCTTTGTCAGGGCCAGCCTGACAAGGTTGAGCCGGGCTGAGGCAGGGAGGTGGGAATTGAGAAAAGAAAGAAAGACAGGAAAGCGGGATCGGGAGGACTCCAGTTCTTGAGGAACTAAAGTGAAGTTTATTAGCCACACAATCTTATTTATACACAACACACTGAATAGGAGGTCTGTCAAGAGGAATGTATTCTTTGTTCCTCTTAATCTCTAAGGGAGAGACACAGCAGAAGGACAAGTTCTCAGTACAGCATATCTCAGTAAATAGTTACAGACTTCTTGGTAAGCCAGGGAAGGCTGTTCTCATTCTACAAAGGTTGCTCTCATTCTACTGATAATCGCCATCTGAACAAGTCTGGGAAAACTGTGTGGGTAAGGGTCCCAGCCTTGCTAGCCCCTTCAGGTGCAAGGACCTTGCCAGCTTACATCTGGGCCCCAACAGGGCTTTACAGAATCACCTCATTCACAAGCAAAGACATCTTTATGACTCTTATCACAGGAAATTCTAAGGATTTTAAGAGCTATATTTGAGGTGAAGCTCAAATATATATAATAAATCACAATGTCACAACCACAATGATTTCAAATTGACCTCTTACTAGTGATACCAACTAATAGATGAGTCCATCTGCCTGTGCACACAGGCCAAAATAAATGCACAAGCAGAAGTTTGCAGTGTAGAATGGAAGACATTTAATATTAAATTGGCCAATCCACAGACGGGGAGCTAGTGCTATGAAAGACTCCACTCCCTGATGGAGTGAAGGTTCCAGATTACATAGGGCAAAATCACAAGACACCATGGGTTAGGGCAGTGGTTCTCAACCTTCTGGCCCTTTAAAAACAGTTCCTCATGTTGTGACCCAACCATAAAATTATTTTCATTGCTACTTCATAACTGTAATGTTGCTACAGTTATGAATCGTAATGTAAATATCTGATATGCAGGATGGTCTTAGGCGACCCCTGTGAAAGGGTCGTTTGACCGCCAAAGGGATCGCAACCCACAGGTTGAGAACCGCTGGGTTAGGGGGTTGAGGTTATACTTGGAACTGATTGGTTGTGTTGGCAGTGAAAACAGAATCAGGTGTTAGACTGGTGGAGTCAGATTGAATCTTGGTTCAGCAACCTCAGTACTTGAGTTCTGGAGAAAGGTAATGGTAGCACGAGGGGATGGGATATCAGAATACTCATCAGATTCCAGGTCTCCACTGATTGGTTGGTACCAGGGCAGTGGTCACTAGTCAATGCAGGTGGTCCTGAGGCAGCCATGGCATGGCTTGTATGATTTTGCTGCTTTTCTGGACCTGGAGCTGAGAAGCAACTAAGGCCTAGAGGTATTTGATGTGGGTCAGAAACTCATTGTCCTGGGTGCTCAATGCTTAAGGGCTACTCTCCAGCTCCCCAGCTCCACCTCCAAGGGCGGGAGGAATCTACCACATGAGTAGTGACAGGCCAGGGGAGGAAAGGTCAGGGAGGGTCTGGGCCACATGACCAGCTTTATGCTAGAGGAGGAAAGATTACCCTGAAGCCAGGTCCTTATTTTCCCAGTTTTGCCAGTTGTTAGGCACCCAGGGCTTTCTGCCCTGTGTCCTTCTGTACCCTGCCTATATAGTCTTTGCTCTGCTCATGTCTAATTGTCCACCACAGGTTTGCCAGTCTCATTTATGACTCCCATTTGGTGCATTTTAAAGTCTATATCTGATTTTTAAAAACTCATAAAACCAAAAAGCAGTACTTTGAAAGGTTTTGCACTTGTATGGTGTGACGGCTGCATCCATTTGCAGCTAGGGTTCAAGGTCTGGAGAAGGGGCTGCACACAAATGGATATACTAGACAAGAAATATAAATTTAGAATGCATGGGGGAGCCAGGCAGAGGCTTCACTCTAGCAGAGAAGCTCTCTGACTTCTCCATCCCCTTTGCTTTTTATTTATTAGAATACACATTTGCCCTTTAGCAAAGCAAACAGACATATAAATGGCAAAGTTTGGTAAACAATAAAAGAATTATCAGGTTAGGGGATTGCCTTTAGCAATTCAGCCAGCAGCAGGCAATATTATGCTGATTTTCAGCCCTTGCTGAATATCAAAGTCCATCAGCCTTCTAATGGACTTCTCGCATTTGTGTGTTAACTGCTTATTGGTCTTAGCCTCCAGCAGTGTGGGAGAGTAAACCCATTTTTAAAAAT
Organism: Myotis lucifugus; assembly: GCF_000147115.1. Classification (NCBI taxonomy): domain Eukaryota; kingdom Metazoa; phylum Chordata; class Mammalia; order Chiroptera; family Vespertilionidae; genus Myotis; species Myotis lucifugus. Next base: position 236,238 of record NW_005871350.1, on the reverse strand, counting down.
TTAAAAATCACATAGTAAGTGCCATGCAGATTATTTTAATCTCATAATGTATTCTTTTTTAAAAACGTTTTTCTTATTGATTTTAGAGAGGGAGAGGGATAAAAACATGAGAGAAAAAACATGGATTGACTGCCCCCTACCGGAGATGCGCACGTGCCCTGATTGGGAATAGAACTGGGGACCTCTTGGTTCCTGGGTCCACACTCAATCACTGAGCCACCAGCCCAGCCCGTGATTTTTTTTTTTTTTAAACTGGATGCTTGGTTGTGTTCAAAGGAAACAGATTGTTTCTCCCCAAAACTTTTTTGTTTTTCCTAAAGAAAAGCTAACGAATATCCAGGGGCCAGTATCCGTGAGATGTCCTAGATATTCTGAATCAATGAACTGTCCTCACTGGGGGCAGCGCGAACAGTTCACCAGAGGAGGGGCGCGCTGGGGCGGACGGGCGCGCAGAACCAGGTTCTGGGGACTTCCTCCAGCCCCGCGAGCTCGGCGAAACGCGCGTGCGTGCGCGTGATGGGGGAGGGGTTGCTGTCGTGTGTGGCAGGGTGGGGTGCTTGCCGCTCAGGTCCTAGCAGCTGACAAAAGACTTTTAAATGCTCGCCAAATAATAAAACTTGGCTTCTCTCTCGCCCATGAGCCATTTGTGGGGGAAGCGAAAATCCCTGTATGATTTCGGGGTGCGACAAAGTGGGTGACCCACCCGCCAGAGTGAAGCGCTCCGTTGACCGGACCCGCGGGGGGCGTACACCACTGCCAGGACCGTGCGTGCTGCGTCCTGTCCGTCCCCGCCTGGTCGTGCGCATCCTGGTCGGCATCCTTGTTTCGTTCCAGCGCAACGTCTGCGCTTTCCGTCTGCGCCCCCATCCCGGTCCGCGCTCTCCGGCCTCTCCCCCTCGCCCTCTCCAGGGGTACCCGCCGCAGCCCTGGCGCTCCCCGCGGGCCCCGCCGAGGCCGCCTGCGCCCTGTGCCAGCGCGCGCCCCGCGAGCCGGTGCGCGCCGACTGCGGCCACCGCTTCTGCCGGGCGTGCGTGGTGCGCTTCTGGGCCGAGGAGGACGGGCCCTTCCCTTGCCCCGAGTGCGCCGATGACTGCTGGCAGCGCGCTGTGGAGCCCGGCCGCCCGCCGCTCAGCCGCCGCCTGCTGGCGCTCGAGGAGGCGGCCGCCGCACCCACGCGCGACGGCGCGGCCTCGGAGGCGGCGCTGCAGCTGCTGTGTCGCGTCGACGGGGGTCCGCTGTGCGCCGCCTGCCGAATGGCGGCGGGGCCCGAGCCACCCGAGTGGGAGCCCCGCTGGAGGAAGGTGCTGCGCGGCAAGGTGCGCCGGAGCGGTGCCTGTGCGCTGCTACCCCCTTCCCGACCCCGGTCCCTGCCCCGGGACGGCGCCATGACCACCTTCCCCGACCTCCGGACAGGGCCCTGTTATCAAATCCCCCCCACCCCCACCCCCGGAAGGTGTCTGTGGGCCTCCCCATCTTCTCCTGCCCACCCTTTCCCCTTTGGGCTCTCCAGATGGTGTCCTGCTGTGGGGTCCGCCCCTGTGCCTAGTTCTCTAGGCCTTCCTGCCCCTCCTCCTTGCATGACCTAACCCGGTGGCAGCCTGCCCCCCACGGGTGAACCCTCTGAAGCTGTCCAGCAGATAAGGCCCCTCCCTGTTCCAGCCCCGCCCCTCCCACACACTTCTCATCCCCTCCCGGCCCTCCCTGAGCCTCTCCATTTACTTTGTTCTGGCACCTTATCTGCACGGCATGTGATATCTGACCCTGGCTGGAAACCCACAAACTGGCAACCCGGGGACCCACCCTTGTAGGTTGTGGGCGCTCAGAGTAATTTATGAGAGAGTGGCCAGCCCGACTAGCTGGATTCTCCTCCTGCTGGGGGCTCTTCCCACCCACCTGGTCAGTGCACAGCCAGTGACATGCCTAGTGGGCCCTGGGTGAGGCCATGCTCACCCCCAAGGGGGCACGTGCAGGGTCTGGGATTCCTAGAGTGGCCCAGCCAGGGCCATTCCTTCTGAAAAGGATATGGTGACTATTTTTGGCAAATACCCATCCCAGTGCTAGTGACAGTAACACTGGAAACTGAGGGGACACGCATGTCCAGTTATTTGGTTAGATTCTTAGCACAGGATTTTCTAAGGCTTCTTCTGGGAGCAAGCTTAGGCGGGTCACTAAGACCCCTCTGGCACCTGCAGCCTGTTTGATGAGTCTGGTGGGCCAGGACCGTTCAGTGGGACCTTCTGGATAGTCAGATCTTTAGTAAACTCCGGAGGTGTGATGTCCCCTGGATTGGGCTAAGGGAGGGGTGTCCTAGACCTTCAGGGGTGGTCACCCACCTGGTAACCAGCTTCTCTTCCCAGGAGAATAAGGGGTCTGTGGAGATCATGAGGAAAGATCTGAATGATGCTCGGGACCTGCATGGCCAGGCCGAGTCTGCTGCTGCTGTGTGGAAGGCAAGTAGGAGTGGACCTGGGTCCGTGGGAATGAGGGGACATGGGTATGTACTCTTGACTCTATCTGGCAGGGCCTTGGGAAGGAAATGAGCCCTCGGTAGCAAACCTTTTCTCCTTGAGGTGGTCAGCATGGGGCTGGGGTCCTGGGTGCAGCCCAGGACACAGGTGTCCTTCCCTGCCACCTGCCCTGCAGGGACACGTGATGGACCGCAGGAAGAAGGCCCTGACCGACTACAAGAAGCTCCGGGCTTTCTTTGTGGAGGAGGAGGAGCGCTTCCTGCAGGAGGCAGAAAAAGAGGAGGGGTCCCCCGAAGATGAGGATGCTGACCCTGCAGAGAGGTTCAGGTCCCTCCTGCAGGCCCTGTCGGAGCTGGAGCGGAGGCACCGCAACCTGGGCCTTAGCATGCTGCTCCAGGTGGGCCCTGGCCCCATCTTGAAAGCCTTAAGCTACCAAGAGAGGGCTTACGGCGAGGCCTGGTCTTTGTTTGGGGCTGAATTTCAGGATGAGTAATCCAGCAGACTCCCAGCCTCCATATTACTGGTGATCTTTCATGAGGCAAGGCTGCTCCCCAATATTGAAGCACCAGGCCCTTGTCCTGCCCTAGCACTCTGCAGGCAGGAGCTGGCCGTGGGGTGCAGGAGCACAGGGTCCCCAGGAAGGTGATGGCCATCTGACTCTTTTCCTACATGTCCTCACACCCTATGTCTGAGGCCGGGCCCTGGAGGCTCTGGGTTCTTTGTGCCCCCTCTGATCTGAGCCAGCAGCCCCCACCCTCCCCTTCTCTGGGCTGGGAAATGCCATTTCACTCGGAATGCTTGTTATCAGCTGCTGGTAGGTGGTGGTGTGGGGTGATCATCATGGGAGGCTTGGCTTCAGCCTTGGGGAGCTGCCTGTGGCTGGTGGAACTGGGGCATGGCCACCTGGATTTTAGGACAGCAGCTCCCTCCTCTATCTCTTTCTCTCCCTGTCTCTCTCTCTCTCTGCAGTGATGCCAGGCAGAGGAAGCTGGCTCGACCATGGCCCGGCCCCCAGCGGCTCCATCCGCCTCGTTCAGGACCCCGGAGGGTCCTAGGTGTGACTGGGCTTCGTACCGTAGGTGCCACCTTGGGTTGTCCCCTCCGTAGTGTCCGTGTTTTCTTTCCTTGGGTGTTTGTGTTTCTGGGCTATAAAAGCCAGCCTCACCGTGGAGACCTGAAGCGGTGGGGAGGCATCAATAACTCAAGTGTATAGTGTTCTTTCTCTTCATAAAGCTGTTATTGCCGCCGCCGAGTCTCTTCACATCTGCCTGGGATCTCCGTGACAGCTGTTGTCACAGCTGCCGGGTGGCTGGGTTGTCCAGACCTGGCACCTGCCCCCTTTAAATGCTGCCCGTGATGGGCCTTGTTCTACTCAGGTTTAAAGACCCCTGTCTGAGCATCGGGCAGAAGAGTTAAGGTTAAATTTGGGGTGATCATCGAAGGAAAGGGAGTCCCAGGGTGCCCAGATGGGGAGGATAGGCAGGTAGATCCACCTGTCACTCCTGTTTGAGGCCCTGAAAGGTTGTGTCCCCCACAAATCACCCACAGCTCAATTTCTCTGTGCAGTAATGGCCCCAGGTTCTCCTGGGTCTGGGAAGTCTGTGCACCTCACCTGCAGCTCTGTTCCCGGTGTCTCCCAGTGTGTCCGCTTGCCCTGCTCCTCCTCCATCACTGTCCCTTAGGAGCAGGTTGGCGTGCTGTCATTCTTGCTGTACCCCTGGCTTCCCTTGCTGTGTAGTTCCTCCCATAGATGAATTTAGCAAAACCCATGACTTAGTGGCAGTGTCATTGTGTAGATGAGTTCAAGGGACAAAAATGCCATATGGTGACAGGACAAGGGGTCCCAGTGCATTGGTATAGACCTTTAGGATGGCTCTGAGTCACTCCAGATTAGCAGCTTTGTGATCAGTGGGCCATTTCTGGACAAAGCTTTTTAGACTTGGGTGCCACTGGCTCAAGTTTGAGGCTGGCACTCCTGGAGCCCGGATCAGGGTTTGCTCGCATCCCTCCTCCCTCTGTCTCCTCTAGTGCCCCATGATTGGGTGGAGCTTCTGCAGGTGGGTCTTCTCTTTGATGTGCTTCCACTTCCCACCTTCATCAAGTGGGGGACCCAAGGGAGCTGGTCCAGGCTCCTGTGCACTGAGCGCAGATGCCCGCTGGGAGGCTTCTCAGTTGGAGACTTCGGTGCAGCTCAGTAAGATGGTGCCCAGAGGGGCGGGGGCTGGGGGGAGACACGAGATCCACCAGCACAGACTTGCTTGCATTCTGACAGTGGCGAGCGTCTTTGGTGCTCTCACGTGCTGTCTATGTAAGGATGACTGGCAGAGAGGTCGTTTATTAGAGACTGTCATCATCTTGTCAAACGGCATGACTTTGGCTAAATAATCTTAATAAAGAATCCTGACCCCTCGATCAGGGGTCAGTACTAGGATGCCCTCTGGCCTCTTTCCAACTCTGGGGGACCCAGAAGGAAGTTTTGTGTCCCGACTTGGGCTCCAGTGAGGCCTGGCTGCCTCCTCACAGCTCCTCTGAGTGTGTGGGCAGTGAGAGCTCTGACAGCCTGTTTATTTATGGGTTCATATATTCAGTACTGAGATGAAGCCCTCTACTTGTCATTTTATCGGAGTTCAGTGGGAAAGTCGCCAGTATTTGGGCACTGCGGCCCATTTTCAGTTTCAGATCCGTAGTCCAAGGGGAGCAGAGACAAAGGCTGAGGATTGTTTCACACTCGGTGGGAGTGTCAATACATCATGTTATGAGGAGATACTGACACCTCATGCGATCCAGAATTGCATGTGGAGACACTGGTGAGCTGCTCCCAGCAGAAATCTGAAACCCGATGACTGCAGGGTGTGAGTCGGGATCCCATGTGGGGTATGGACTGGTGCTACCATTTTGGATAGTACCCTGAGGTTCAAACTAACACATGTGGGAGTCAGGCCAACAGGAGGTTAGGGGGAACCAGTCCCCAAGACCAGCCTTACTTCCCACCCATGTGCAAATTCTAGAGTTTCCCACACCCTCTTGGAGCTCGAGAATCCACTATAAATGCTCCCAGAGCCACTGAAGGTCGTTTGCTCATGGTGATGGTTTATTATGGGGAGAAGGGACAGGTTAATGGGCTGCCAACCTATCCTAGAGGCAGGGTGCTACCTGCAGGGGAGGCAGGGCAGGCTGCTCTGCAGACCCGTGGACTGATGCCTTCCCCAGCTCTGCCCTGCCCTGGGGAAGGGGGGGGTCACAGAACACGAGAACTACCCGTAGTAGTTTGACGGGAACGCTGCCATAGCTTTATCGCCACCAGTGGACAGGCTGGTGCTTGGAATGGTTTCCACAGGTGAGGCGGTTGGCTTATAAAAAATGCCTCTTTAAGATCATGGCCAGAGTAGCAAACAGATGGAGCCATAGAAGATATTTGCAGTGATTCACACTGAGACTGTGCAGGCAACTCCTGCAGATCTGGAAGAGCCAAAAGGAGCTGGATGAGAACACAAGACGGTGTGGACAAGCAGGTGAGAAGAGTAGCTAGAAGCACAGGGGAGAAGGTCAAACCAGAGAGAAAACATGCCTGCCCCTGGCTCTGCATTGCGGCTGCATGTGCAGCACAGCTGCCGGATGTCATCTGATTTAGGGTGTACCTGTACATGGTTGCAGAGGAAGCGGACAGGGGTGCAGGTGCTCCTTACTGGGGAAAGTGGGAGGTCAAATGGGGGTGGAGGCCATGGAGAAGGCCCAACCCCAGGGACACAGGAGCTGGACTGGGCCACTCAATGGGGCTGAGGGCACCGTGCTGATACAAATGAAAGCCAAACAAAACAGCACTATTTATGTAAACTTAAAATGCATGCACACAACTAATGGTTGCAAGAACACTTAAAATTGACAAATGGAACCCATTAGGATAGTTGTCTGTGGGGCAGGGGAGGAGGTTGAATTGAGGGTGAATTTTCTCTGGACTCCCACTTTGAGACTCCTCAAGAGGCTGAGCCAGTCCCCCGCCCCCGGCCCCAGTATTCTTTGCTTTTCTGGCAACCTGAAAGCCCTTCACCCTGGATGTCCCTGTGCTGGCTCAGCTGTTTTTACTGGTGGTCTAAAGACCTACCTGAGCGCCACCATTTCTTGGGAGGGTTGGGCCTGGGAAGGGGTCTGGAGCCCCAGACAAACTAGGTGATTGAGGACAGGGCTCGGACAGGCAGGCTCCCGGGGTGGGGGAAGGTGGCAAAGCAGTTTTGTGGGTCCCAGAGCCCCACCTGCCCCAAGTCAGGTGGCTCAAGGCTGAGGTGCTTCATTTCCTAGCAGGACCCTAACTCAGTTTAGAGACATGGTTTAAATGATACATAGACACCATGGTCCTTTTTCTTTATAAGATAATTTCTTGGGTCCTGAGGTTTATTAGACCTCCATTCCTTAAGAGGGATGTGGTAGTGAGCCACTTGGCAGATCTTACAAGTATTTATAAAACCACTAAGTAATGAAGATGTCTCAGTCAAAACATGTCATCAGTACAACACAGTCAAGTAACCAGTCAGAATTTAACAGGACACAGTATCAACCTCTAGTTTTTTTTGTGTGTGTGTTTTTTTAACAAGGCAGTTTTGCACAAATAAGAGTGGGCAGATTTAAAATCAACAGAAAAGGGAACATATTGGTCATAGGTATAGACGCCTCGTGTTTCCTGTGTGTCAGAACAAGACCCCCCTCTTCTGAAAGTTTCAGTCCCACACATTGGATAAGCCGCCGAATTTGTTATGTGATGAGAAAATGGCGTCTCCTGCACCGCAGCTCCCCTGGTTGGTGGCCTTTGCGCAAGGACTCAGTTCTTTAAAGACTTGATTCCGTGGTTGGGCTCTAGAACACCACTCCTTTGTCCTGAGACCCAGGCGGCCTGGGGAGAGCTGGCGACAGCACCCGGGCTGCATCCACACTGGGGCGAGGCCAGCCTGTCTTGGGCTCCTTGTTGGGGCCCCTACCCAGCTGTGGGGGGTGGGGTGGGGCATAAGCACTGCTTCCACACTCTGGGCCCCCAGCATCGGAGGAAACCTGGGACCTGAGGAGTGAGGAGTGGCCGAGCAGAAAGGGGCCTTCGGGCGGCAGAGGCGATTGTGTGGTTTGGCCTGGGACACAGTCATGTTTAAGGTCCCCGGGGCCCTAACGCGCAGATAGTGTTGCGCTGCGTGTTCTGGCGGGCCCCTGTACAAATGAAGTGACTTTGCAGTCTTGTCTGATTGGAGAAGCCACAGGGCTCCACGCTACAGAGCAGCCAGTGGGGCTCACGTGATATAGGACGCCTTCATCCCATTGGTGGTCCCGGAATATGCCGCCTCTCCCACCATGGGTTCAGGTGCCGCAAGCAGGCTGGCCATCTGCAACTTGAGAAGCTCAACAAACGGCCACGTGATCCTTGTGTAGATCGGTGTCCTGCCTAACATCCAGGCTGTGCTTCTGTAACACTGAGGACTTCAGAGTCATCCACAACCAGCAAAGAGCTGCTGATGTGTCCTCCGGTCTCTCCTCTCCCCAGTTCCCTGTCCTTCCTTATCTTGTGCAGCTGAGGTCAGTAGTGAGACAGGGTTGGCCCACGAGCTGGCAATGGACCTGGCTGTTAAGCAGGAACAGGGTACACATCATGGTTGGCACACAGATCCTGGGCCAGGACCAGGGCGGCCAGTTGTGCGGGTGGGACAGGGCATGGATGGACATGTCACTGCAGAGGTATGGAATGGGCTTCCCATGGGAGCTTATGTTCTTGCCCAAGGGGTGCCCTCCATGGTCTGGGTCCCTCTGGGAACAAACCACAGGTAGAAATCGATCCTGGGCAAAAACTTGGCTCAGTGCTGGATTCTGCTGGGCTCTACCCTCCTATGGGTTCACATGGGCCTTTCCCACCAGTGCTTCTTTTAATGCCCCCATCCTATCTAATAATAGACAAACATGGTAATTAAACGTACCTCCGACACGCTTCCCATTGGCTAATCAGGGCGATATGCAAATTAACTGCCAACCAAGATGGCAGCTGGCAGCCAGGCATCTGAAGCGAACAGGAGGCTTGCTTGCTCCAGTGATGGAGGAAGCCAAGGTTCCCCGCCTGCCTTGCCGGCCTCTGAGCTGCAGTCTAAGAAACAATGTTGCAATTATAGAAGCTAAACAAAACCCAGAAACCTGCTTTCAGCCGTCAGAGCTGGAGCGAGCAGGACTGAAACAATGTTGCAATTATAGAACCCAAACAAACCCTAGATTCCTGTTTTCAGCAGCTGAGGCCTCAAGCTGGAGCCAGCCTCAGAACTAAAGCCGGCTCCCAGCTCCAGTGACAGCCATAGAAGGTAAATAAATCCCAGAATAAAAGAAGAAAAAGAGAGGTTGGGAGCTTCAGTCGCCTGCCAGCCTGAAAACGGCCCTCAGCCCCTCACCCAGACTGGCCAGGCACCCCAGTGGGGACCCCCACCCTGAAGGGGGTGTGACCAGCTGCAAACAGCCATCATCCCCTCATCCAGGCTGGCCAGGCACCCCAGTGGGGACCCCCAACCTGAAGGGGGTGCGACTAGCTGCAAACAGCCATCAGCCCCTCACCGAGGCTGGCCAGGCACCCAAGTGGGACCCCTACCCTGATCCGGGACACCTTCAGGGCAAACCAGCCAGCCCCACCCGTGCACCAGGCCTCTATCCTATATAGTAAAAGGGTAATATGCAAATTGACCCTAACAGCAGAATGATTGGGAATGACTGGTCACTATGACACACACTGACCACCAGGGGGCAGACGCTCAATGCAGGAGCTGCCCCCTGGTGGTCAGTGTGCTCCCACAGGGGGAGCTCTGCTCAGCCACAAGCCAGACTGAAGGCTGCCAGCACAGCAGTGGTGGCGGGAGCCTCTCCCACCTCCTCAGCAGCACTAAGGATGTCCGACTGCAGCTTAGGCCTGCTCCCCGCTGGCAAGTGGACATCCCCCGAGGGCTCCCGGGCTGCCAGAGGTATGTCTGACTGCCAGCGTAGGCCCAATCCTCCCAGGGAGTAGGCCTAAGCCAGCAGGTGGACATCCCCCGAGGGGTCCCAGACTGCGAGAGGGCACAGGCCAGGCTGAGGGAACCCCTGAGTGCACAAATTTTTGTGCACCGGGCCTCTAGTAATAACAATAATCCTCTATCAAAGTGATTACTACAGTGTGCTATTTTGAAAGCTACATTAAGAAAACACTGAACAATCTATCCTTCTTTTGAGTAATCTCAGAGCACTTCCTCAATGAAAGGTTCTGAGTGGTTGTGAAGAAGAGAACATTGATTGACATGATTGACATCAATATTCCCCTTTCATATATTTATTGATTCAACATATATTTGTTAAGCACCTAAAATGTGCCACTGTGTAAAATCTGGATACATAGTGCGAACAAGGCAGACATGGTTTCTGCCTTAGTAGAACATACAATTGAGCAGAAATAGATGTATTTCAACATTTTTTGAAATGCTAC
>NW_005871350.1:206416-226205 GCF_000147115.1 Myotis lucifugus | reverse complement strand
CTGGCCCAATTAGATTGGCAAGGAAGACTTAATTCACTACTACTGCGAGTTTTCAAGATGGCGGCAGAGTAGGTGGATCTTTCTCGCACCTCGTCTAGAACCAAACTGGAAATAAAACTAAACTGGGGAACATTCACCCTGAATTACCCACTAAAGACTAGCTGGAGAGGGGACTTTTACACAAGGAAGAGCAGAAATCACCTGGAGACTGGCAGGAAGGGAGAGGCCATGAGAGGGCTGGCCCTGCTCCCAAGGGCAGCAGGCTGAGGGCTGTGGGAATATATCTTAGCTGCAGGAAAGCGGGGTGGTTTCCCCTGAGAGAAGTGAGGCTGGACCCCAGGCTGGGCTCCCCCGTCCAGAGCACCAGGGCCAGGAAGAGCTGCCCATGTAGCGTCCAGCCATGAAAAGCGCAGGGCATCTGTCTGCCAGGGAGAGGTGGAGCCTGCTGGAGACAAAACCGCATTTTATTTTTAAAGGGCCAGGACAAGGAATTTTGTTTTGCAGCCACTCACCTGAGCTTTGGCAGAGGAAGGGTGGTGTGGACTAGTCACCTGAGGAGAGTCTGGGGTGGGAGGCATTGGGGAGAAACGTGGGAGAGCAACTACTGGGATACCTGCACTCATTACCCACCCTGGTACTGCAGCAACTATTTTTCCTAAGAGGCACAAGCCCCTCCCAGCAGCAGCCAAAGGAACCTGGCCTTCTGGGATGCAACTCACCCCACCCTCAGGAATCCTGTTGGCCCCACCCTACATCTCTCCACTGCTGAGGAGGCAGCAGCAGAGGCAAAGTCTACGCGTCTGGGCAGTCTCAGGGCATCAGTGACTGGCTTTGGAGGGCGGCCATTCCTAGGAACTTTCCTAGAACCTGACTAGAACCAAACTGGAAATAAAACTAAATTGGGGAACATTCACCCTGAATTACCCACTAAAGACTAGCTGAAGAGGGGACTTTTACACAAGGAAGAGCAGAAATCACCTGGAGACTGGCAGGAAGGGAGAGGCCATGAGAGGGCTGGCCCTGCTCCCAAGGGCAGCAGGCTGAGAAAGACTAGTGCTTTCTCCTCACAGGAGAGCTTATAGCAACTTCCAGCTTCTGGCAGACCCCACTTGACTGCCTGTGAGGGGCTCTGCCCTGTCAAAGGGAAATATTCTGGGATGGATTCAGACAGTTGGCTCTGGAATGGGGAGAACACACTGATGATCTTCCCTGAAGTCTAACTGACATCTACCCATAACGGGAGACCCACAGGTCCTATCCTCCCAGTTCTGCCAAAAGCCCGTTCAGAAATAGCTTTTTCAATAACTAAGTCTGACCGCTGTTGGAAAGGCAGAAGCAGGTGGAGGTAGACCCCAAAGTGCCTTGGCACATTTGCTGACCTGCCCCTGGGCCTGTGCTGCTAAAAAGAGGGCCTTGGAGTGCAGCTTGGCTCCTCCTGTGCACAGCCCAGCCCATCAGACGCAGCCACTAACTATGGATGGCTTGAAGCTTTGAACAGGATACTGAGAACCAAACGTGGACAGCTTCTGACATTGGCTATCTTCTGTGAGGCCCAGAACCGGCATACAAAAGTCAGTCTCAGTTAAAATAAGAGCAAGATCCACAGGGAGATCCCAACAGACACTAAACTCTGCTGAGAGAATCTCCGCATTTTTTAAAATAATTTTTAAGCCCTAACTGGTTTGGCTCAGTGGATAAAGCGTCGGCCTGCAGACTCAAGGGTCCCAGGTTCGATTCCAGTCAAGGGCATGTATCTTGGTTGCGGGCACATCCCCAGGAGGGGGTGTGCAGGAGGCAGCTGATTGATGTTTCTCTCTCATCGATGTTTCTAACTCTATCCCTCTCCCTTCCTCTCTGTAAAAAATCAATAAAATATATTTTAAAAAAATAATTTTTAAAACAGTTTTCCTTTTCCTATTCTTTATTTTTATTTTTTCTCCTTATTTTCTTTCTTTCCTCATTTTTCTTCTCATATTCTTTTTTCCCTCTCATTATTCTTGTTTTCTCTTTCCTGATTCTCTTTTCTTTTGTGGTTGGTTTTATTGCTGTTTGTTTGTGGGGTTTTTTTTTCTTTTGAAAGTTTTTGTTTTATTTTGTTTCAGCACCTGTACAACAGCTCACATGACATGGTTAGGGTTGAGCCTCGCAGTCAGCCAGCCTGAGGGGATATCCCACCCAATATGGGTCAACAATAATCAAGAACCAATTGCAACAGGAGAGCCCAAATAAGCTGCACAAGGGACATTTCTAGAACATCCAGCTCAGGAGATCAAGGAGACTGCACCACAGGGTGCCACAGAACACTTACCCCAGAAGGCCACCCCACCGAGACTGGGAATCCTGGCAGTTTTATCTCATACTTTGAAGCAAATGCAAAGATACAGCTAAAGTGGGGAGACAACCCCATAAATCAGCGGTTCTCAACCTGTGGGTCGCGACCCCTTTGGGGGTCGAACGACCTTTTCACAGGGGTCGCCTAAGACCATCGGAAAACACATATATAATTACATATTGTTTTTGTGATTAATCACTATGCTTTAATTATGTTCAATTTGTAACAATGAAATTGTGGGTCACCATAACATGAGGAACTGTATTAAAGAGTCACGGCATTAGGAAGGTTGAGAACCACTGCCATAAATGAAAGAAAAGGAGCAATCTCCAGAAAAAGACCTAAATGAAATGGAGGCAAGCAATTTGTCAGATGTAGAGTTCAGAGTAATGGTTATAAGGATGCTCTAGGAACTTAGTGGGAACTACAAGGAACTTAATGGAAACTACAGAGAACTTGGTACTACAGCATGAAAAAGGACATAGAAACCATGAATGAGAACCAGTTGGAAATGAAGAATACCATATCTGACATCAAGAATATACTTGAAGGAACTAGAGGTAGGTTCAATGAAGTAGAGAATCAAATCAAAGATATAAAAGATAAGAGAATAAAGTATCCAAATCAGAGCAACAAAAATTTTTAAAAAATTAAAAACGAGGGTAGTTTAAGGGAACTTTGGGACAACGTGAAGTGTAATAATATCTTCACCAGAGGGGTGCCAGAATGAGAAGAAAGTGAGCAAGGAATAGAAAACCTGTTTGAACAGATAATGACAGAAAACTTTGCTAACCTGGTGAAGGAAGAAAATCACATAAATTTAGGAAGCATAGAAAGTCCCAATCAAGATGAACCCACACCAAGACATATCATAATCAAAATGGCAAAGGTTTAAAAAAAAGAGAGAGAATCTTAAGGGTAGAAAGAGAGAAACAGTTGCCCACAAGGGCATTCCCATAAGGCTGTCAGTGACTTTTTTTTTTTAACAGAAACCAGGCCAGAAGAGATTGGCGTGAAGTATTCAAAGTAGTAATAAAAAGCAAGACCTGAAAGCAAGACTACTCTATCCAGCAAGGCTATAATTAAAATTGAAGGTAAAATAAAGAGTTTCCCAAACAAAAATGGCTAAAGGAATTCATTACCACCAAACCAGCATTACAAAAAATGTTAAAGGGATTGTGTTATGAAGATGAAGATATGTATATAGAGAGGAATGTAGGTATAAAGAAAAAAATGTCAAAAAGTACCTATCAGTAATAACCTGATATGTAAATGTATTAAATACTCCAATAAAAAGACATAGGATAGCTGAATGGATCAGAAAACATGACCCAAGTATATGTTGTCTACAAGAGACCTACCTCAGAACTAAAGATTCATATGTACACATACTGAAAGTATAGAGATGGAAAAATATTTTCCATGCAAATAGGAACAATGAGGGGGGGGGGAGACTCATGTAATACTTTAAACAATAAAGAATTTAAATAAAAAGGAGAGTTGGTTCTTTGAAAAGATAAACAAGATTGATGAGCCTTTATCCAGACTCACCAACAAGTAAAGAGAGAGAACCCAAATAAATAAAATCAGAAATGAAAGAGGCAAAGTAACAACTGACATCACAGAAACACAAAGGATTGTAAGGAAATACAATGAACATCTATATGCCAATAAATTGGGCAACCTGAGTGAAATGGACAAATACCTAAAAACATACAATCTTCCAAAACTGAATCAGGAAGAATCAGAAAACATGAATAGACCAGTCACAACTAATGAAATTGAAGCAGTAATAAAAAACTTCCATCCTAGCTGGTTTGGCTCAGTGGATAGAGCATCAGCCTGAGGACTAAAGGGTCCCAGGTTCAATTCTGGCCAAGGGCACATACCCAGGTTGCGGGCTCAATCCCCAGTGTGGGGCGTGCAGGAGACATCCCATCAATGATTCTCTCTCATCATTGATGTTTTTATTTCTCTCTCCCTCTCCCTTCCTCTCTGAAATCAATAAAATATATTTAAAAAAATAAAGAAAACACACACACAAAAAAAACTTTCAGCAAAGAAAAGTCCTGAACCAGATAGCTTCACAGGTACATTTTACTGAACATTCAAAGAAGAACTAACACCTATCCTCCTCAAATTATTCCAAAAAAATTCAATAGGAGGGAGGCTTCCAAACTCTTTTTACAATGTCACCATTATCCAAATTCCAAATCAGATAAAGACACTACAAAGAAAGAGAATTACAGGCTAATATCCCTGATGAACATAGATGCTAAAATCCTCAACAATATATTAGCAAACCAGATCAATCAATACATTAAAAAGATCATACATCATGACCAAGTGGGATTTATTCCATGATTGCAAAGCTAGTACAATATCTGCAAATTAATAAATGTGATATATAAAGGGAAAGGTAAAAATCACACGATCACGTCAGTAGATGCAGAAAATGCATATGATAAAATCCAGCACCCATTTATGATAAAAGTACTCAGTAAGGTAGGAATAGAGGGGTTGTACCTCAACATAATAACATATATGAAAAACCTACAGCCATTATCATGCTCACTGTCCAAAAACTGAATGCATTTACCTTATGATCAGAAACAAGATGGGGATGTCATCTTTCACCACTCTTATTCAACTGGAAGTCCTAGCTATAGTGATGAGGCAAGAAGAAATAAAAGGAATCCAAACTGGAAAGGAGAAAGTAAAACTGTCATTATTCACAGATGACATAATATTGTTCATAGAAAATCCTAAAGTCTCCACCAAAAAACTACTGGATCTAATAAATAAATTTGGCAAAGTAGCAGGATACAAAATATCTAGAAATCAGTGGCATTTTAATACACCAATAACAAACTATCAGAAAGAGAAACTAAGAAAATAATCCCATTTACCATTACAACAGAAAAATTAAGTTATTAGGAATAAAGTTAACCAAGGAGATAAGAGACCTGTACTCAGAAAACTACAGAACATGGAAAAAAAGAGATAAAGGAATATATAAACAAGTGGAAAAATATACCATGTTCATGGATTCGTAGAATTAGCATCATTAAAATGTCTATAAACCCAAAGCTTCTATAGATTTAATGCAACCCCTATTAAAATAACAATGGCATATTCCACAGATCTTGAACAAACATTCCAAAAATTTATAGGGAAACAAAAAAGACCCTGAATAGTCCCAGCAATCTTGAGATGCAGAACAAACTTGGGCAGAATCACACTACTGGATATAAAACTATACTACAAAGCCACTGTAATCAAAACAGTCTGGTACTGACATAATAACAGGCATATACCAGTAGATCAATGGAACAGAACAGAAAACCAAGAAATCAACCCAAACCTTTCTGGTCAATTAATATTTGACAAAGGAAGTAAGAGCATACAGTGGAGTAAAGACAGTCTCTTCAATAAATGGTGTTGGGAAAATTGGACAGATACATGCAAAAAAAAAATGCAACTAGACCACCAACTTACACCATACAGAAGAATAAACTCAAAATGGATTAAGAACTTAAATGTATTAGTAAGTCATCAAACCATAAAAATCCTAGAAGAAAACAGAGGCAGTAAAATCTCAGACATCTCTCACAGCCATATTTTTGCCCATATGTTTCAGAGGGCAAGGAAAACACAGGAAAAAATAAACAAATGGGACCATATCACACCAAAAAGTTTTTGCATAGCAAAAGAAACCATCAACAAAACAAAAAGGGATCTCATACTATGGGAGAATATATTCACCAATGATTCATCAGTTAAGGAGTTAATCTCCAAAATATATAAAGAACTTATACAACTCAACACCAGGAAGACATACAATTCAATAAAAAAATTGGCAAAGGACCTGAATAGACACTTCTGCAAAGAGGACATACAGATGGCCAATAGACAAATGAAAGCATGCTCAATGTCACTAATATGCAGGGAAATGCAAATTTATCTCCTCACACCTGTTGGAATGGCTACTATCAGTAAATCAACAAACAATAAGTTCTGGTGAGGATGTGGAGTAAGGGAACCATAGTACACTATTGGTGGGGATGCAGATTGGTGCAGCCACTGTGGAAAACAGTACAGAGTTATATACCCCCCAAATTAAAAATGGAACTGCCTTATGACCCAGTAAGTCCACTTCTGGGAATATATCCAAAGAAACCCAAAACATCAATTCGAAATAATATATGCACCCCTATGTTCATTGCAGCATTATCTACAACTAGAGGCCTGGCACATGAAATTTATGCACAGGTATGGTCCCTAGGCCTGGCCTGAGATCAGAGCCATCTTCCCTGGCAGCCAGCAGCCAGCCCTTCCCCCCACTGCTGCCTACCCCTGGTTCCCCGTTTGCCATTGGGCAATCAGAGCCTATGGCCAGGGGAAGGAACTGAGAGGTTGGCCAGCAGGGCCTGATAAGGCAAACAGGGCCTGCAGGCTGGGGGCAGCTCCTGCATTGAGCATCTGCTCCCTAGTGGTCAGTGCACATCATAGCGATGAGTCGATTTGCATATTACCCTTTTGTTATATACTAGAGGCCCGGTGCACAAAAATTTGTGCACTCGGGAGGGGGGGGGGTCCCTCAGCCCAGCCTGTGCCCTCTCACAGTCTGGGACCCCTTGGGGGATGACGACCTGCTGGCTTAGGCCCGCTCCCCAGGGGATTGGGCCTAAGCTGGCAGTCAGACATCCCTCTGGCAGCCTGGGAGCCCTTGGGGGATGTCCATTTGCCAGCGGGGAGCAGGCCTAAGCTGTAGTCCGACATCTTTAGCACTGCTGAGAAGGCGGGAGAGGCTCCCACCACCACCACTGTACTGGCAGCTGGCAGCCTGGCTTGTGGCTGAGCAGAGCTCCCCCTGTGGGAGCGCACTGACCACTAGGGGGCAGCTCCTGCATTGAGCATCTGCCCCCCGGTGGTCAGTGTGTGTCATAGTGACCAGTCATTCCCAGTCGTTCTGCTGTTAGGGTCAATTTGCATATTACCCTTTTATTATATAGGAGTGCCTGGCCAGCCTGGGTGAGGGGCTGATGGCTGTTTGCAGGCTGGCCACAGCCCCTTCAAGGTGTGTGGGGGGGGTCCTCCTGGGATGCCTGGCCAGCCTGGATGAGGGGCTGAGGGCCGTTTTCAGGCTGGCTAAGCCCCCCAGTGGGGACCCTCACCCCATGAGGGTGTGGCCAGCCTGAGTGAGGGGCTGATGGCTGCAGACTAGCCACAATCCCCAGCCACCCAAGCTCCCAGTGGAGGCTGGCTGGAAGCGGGTATCTGGGATTTATTTGTCTTCTATAATTGAAACTTTGTTGCCATGAGCGGAGGCCACAGCTGGCTCGGGGCAGGCAGGAAGCATGGCTTCCTCCATCACCCAGGCAACCAAGCCTCCTGCTTGCTCCAGCTCCGTGGCTGCTGGCCGCCATCTTGGTTGGGTTAATTTGCATATAGTCGCTCTGATTGGCTGGTGGGCGTGGCTTAGGGTATAGCAAAGGTACGGTCAATTAGCATCTTTGTCTTTTATTAGTGTAGATAGGACTAGAGGCCCAGTGCACAAAAATTCGTGCACTGGGGGGTGTCCCTCAGCCCAGCCTGCCCCCTCTCACAGTAGCCCTCAGGGAGCCCACAGGGAGTGGGCCTAAGCCACAGTCTGGCTTTCCCTCTACGGAGGCAACTGGGAGGCAACTGGCCAATCAGGGGAAGGCGATGTCCCCATCATGCCTCTGCTGCTGCCACTGCTGGCCACCGTGGCTGCCTGAGCCTTGGCCCTCACAGCCACTCTGGCTTGCCTGAGCCTCAGCCCGGCCCTTGTTGCCTGAGCCTCGGGCCCTCACAGCGGCAGCTGCCATCTTCGGCATTCCTGAGCCTCAGGCAGCTGCTGCGGCTTTGTCCAGAAGGATGTCCAGAAGACATCCACCTTAATTAGCATATTACCCTTTTATTAATATAGGTTATTAATATAGATGTGCATAGCCCATGAACATGGGCAATAGAGTAGTGAAGACCTGGGGAGAGGGGATGGATAGGGGTTAGGGGAAGGGAAGTAAGGGGGGAAATGGGAGATATCTGTAATACTATCAATCAACAATAAAAATATATTTTTAAAAAAGATACTCATCACATTTCTAATCACATGTTTAATGTCTCCCATTACTTAAGCTTCAAAAAGGTAGAAACGCGATCTTGCTTCTTTATGTGTTCCTAGCACCAAGGACAGTGCCTCACACATAATAATTATTTGTTGAAAGGGAATGAATGAATGAGGACAACTTTCTTTTTCTGGGTAAGTTTTATTCATCTATCAAAGACCAAGGCCAGATGTTATATCCTCCAGGTTGGGTTACAGTCAAATCTGATATATCTTTGGATTCCTAGGGCCTAGTTTGGAACTTGGTACATGATTCATATATCATAGATATTTGTCAAATAATAATAAACTATGGCCAGGAATTGACAATTGTTGAAACTGAGTGATGAGTATATGAGTAGGGTTATTACACTGTTCTTTCTCCTTTCATCTATATTTTTACATTTTCCATAATAAAAAGTGAAAACATTTATATTCACCTAAAGTCAAGCTAAAGTGCAGTCAAAGATGATCTTGAGGTTCTGGCTGAAGCAAACCCGTCGATGGTGGTGCGGTCACTGGGGTGGATGGAGTGGAGCTGCATCCAGACTCGAATGCGCATGTGCATGGGCTAGGTTGGAGAGGGCTCTTTTCACCCCAGTGAAGTTCTTTGAAGGTCAATAACGGGGGTGAAAGAATAAATTTTGATTTCAACAACTTTAGTTTTAATTACTTGAGGGCATCTCCAGTCAGCTGTACAATAGTTAGCAGCTACAATAAATTAAAACCTCTGCCTTAAACAATGAGAGGGTTTCTGGGTGGTAACCTTCCCCCTCATGGTCCTGGATGGCCTCTGGGGCACTGATCTGACTGACCACCGGGCGCTGTCCCGCTGTCTAGGGCGTCTGCAGTGAACACTGTGCCCCACCAGTGCCTCCTTCACATTCTCATCCACACTCTCCCCTTCCTCTTTACCGCTGTTTTATTGCTACTGGGGAGGGATTTATTGACATCGGCGAGGCCTCGGTGGGTGTCACAGCTTTATGTTCAGCAGCAGGAAGGGTCAAGAAAATTCTGGTTCCGTTTGACTTCACCACCTTCTGACTGCAAGTTGCTTGACCTTTCTGAATCTCAAATGCTGCCTCTGAAAAGCAAGGATAACAATCCTGGCGACCTCACAGGGCTGACGGGAGGATGAACACACGCAAAGGCTTCAACACAGAGCCCGGCACAGTGTGAGCGGTGGATAAACAGCTATTATTATCGCCAGCTCTGCCCTCTGCCACGGCCACCGACTCCCACCCGGTGGGTGCCTGGCCCCGCTGGGGTGTGGGGAGGGTCCCGTGGGTGCGCAGGAACGACTCTGAGCCGGCCAGGGTATAGGGTGGCGCTGGGCAGGCAGGGTTGGCAGAGGCGGGGGCTGCGCTGCGGACCAGGAACAGTGCGCAGGGTTGGCGGCTGGCGCGGGGGTGAGGCCAGAGTCTGGAAGGTCGTTGGGAAGGACGTCATGAAGGTCGTTCGGCTATCTGGTCTAATTAGCATATTCTGCTTTTATTATTATAGATAGTCAAACTTGGAAGCCACCCAAGTGCCCATCAGTAAATGAGTGGATAAAAAAGTTGCAGTACATTTACACAATGGTAAATGTGTAAAGAAGAAAATCTTGTAATACTTTCAATAATAAAGATAAATAAAGGAAATCTTACCCTTTGTGACAGCATGGGTGGACCTGCAGAGTATTGTACTAAGTGAAATAAGCCAGTCAGAGATAGACAAATACTGTATGATTTCACTTATATGTGGAATCTAAAGGATAAAATAAAAAAAAAACAGAAACAGACTCATAGATACAGAGAACATACTGACAGTTGTCAGAGGGGAGAGGTTTTGGAGGGCTGGGTAAAAAAGTGAAGGGATTAAGAAGTACAAATTGCTAGTTACAGAATAGTCACAGAGATGTAAATTATCGCATACAGAATACAGTCAATAATATTGTAGTAATTACGTATAGGACCTGGTGGGTACTTGAAACATCAGGGGAACCACCCTGTAAAGCACATGATTTTCTAACCAGTGTGCTTGAAAAATAAAAACATATATAAAAAAATAAAACACACACATGCACACACACAAAACCAGCTTTCTCCCAAACATCTCCTTACTTCCTAGACTAGAGTGAAATCTTGCTCCTTCTGGCCTTCTAGCAAAGACTGCGTTCTCCCCAAATTCTCCATGTTGCTGCCCACATTATCTCTTTCCCCACCCAAACCCCTTTTCTGTAGAGTCTGGGCCTGGGGATGGAGCTCACCCACGTTCCATCTCCATTCGGTCGGACACCTGGCCTGGCTCCTTCTATTCTAAACCTTGATTGTGCACTCTCCAGTTTTCAGCTCTGCCTAATAGACAATAATTTTGAGATTTTCTACCTACTTCCCTCCACAGAGCACTTCCCTTCATTGACCACGCTTGTCAGCTTTTTCAAGGTCACTTTTTATGCCCGCATCCCCCTCTGCTCTCAGCAGCTCCCTCAACACTTTATCTCCTGATTCCCTGGTGCAGTACCTCCTGGTGCCTCCCAGGGCTCTGCCTGTTTTTTGTTTTGTTTGTTGCTGTTTCCCCGCCCCCCCCCCCCTCTAGGAGTCATCCTGCTTCTCCAGACCTTTCAGTATGGGGGTTCTCCAACTCCAGAGCTTGGATTTTCTTTATGCTGTGCCTTTCTCTGTCCCGCCCCTAAACCATATTCCTTTGCAAAAGAAATTAGTGGGTATTCTTTAAAGAACGATTTTAGGTTTACAGATAATTTGAGCAGATAGTATAGAAACATCCCAAATATTAGCCACTTTCATGATTTTAAATGAGAGATATATGCAGTTGGCCACAAATTTCTATCTCCAGTCCCAAATGCTACTTGGATCTCTGTACTTGCTTATCCGAAGATTATTTGACGTCTCCATTTTAAGCCCTTCCCACTGCAGGGGAGGGTGGGGGGAGGGGGTCCCTACAGGCGGAGGGGAGTCTGCAGGGGAGACTGCGGGGTTAGGCTGTGGAGTAGCCGATCGCGCCCCCTGCTGGCTTTGGGATCCTAAGCCCCCGCTCCAGGCACTCTCCCTTCTGCCTGCCGCTTCCGACCCTTTCCCCGTTACCACATGCAGAACAGGTGGGTGAAGCGAGAGTCAGAGCAGGGCTGTTCCACACAGGGGATGGAATTTTCTGGAAACAGGAGCTAACAGAGATTGCCCGGGATACGGGAGGAGAGTTTCAGTGTATTTAACACGGAGATGCTACAGGATTCATGGGTCGGGTCCACACACTGCTTTGAGATGGTCCAGAAAAGCATATGTGCGCGTTTGTATAGACAGGTCTGGACAAATGCACAGGAGAGAGAGTGCGCTGTGAGGAAGCCGGTAAACAGGAGGCAGACGCTGCACATGGGCGCATCTGGATGTAGGGTGCACAGAATCCTGGGTGTTGTTCTTGCAAATTTTATGTATATTTGAAATAATTTAGAAATGAAAATTTTATACAAAGTTAAAGTTGGGAGCAACCAAGAATTCCTTCAGTAGGGGAATGGGTCCATGTACCACCACGTGATGGAATGTTATTCATCACTACAAAGAAATCAGCTATCAAGCCATGAAAAGACATGGAGGAAACTCAAATGTGTATTGCTCAGTGAAAGGAGCCCATCAGAGGCGGCCACATACTGTACAATCCAACTATCTGACATTCTGGGAAAGGCAAAAACTAGGAGGCAGTAAAAAGATCAGTGGTTGCCAGGGGTTGGTGGAGGGGAGGGATGAATTGCTGGAGCACAGGTGATTTTCAGGCAGTGCAGCTACTCTATGATACTGCAATGCTGGACACATGTCATTATCCATTTGTCCAAACCCACAAAATGCACAACACCAAGACTGAACCTACTAATGTAAACTATGGACCATGTGGGTTCCTGGTCCATGTGGGTTCATCATATGTAACAAATGCACCACTCTGGTGGGAGATGCTGACAGTGGATATTTCCCATACTATGTGTGGGTGGGAAATCTCTGTACCTTCATGTTAATTTTGCTGCAAACCTAAAACTGCTCTAAAAATTAAAGCCTATTAAAAAACATTAAAAAGTTAATATTGAGATTAAACATTCTTTCTACTGGAAGGCAAAGTCCTCAGGGGGCTCCCGGTACACCCCATCTCTGCTCCAACTCAGTAATCAGCACCCAAAACTGTGTGTCTACACACCTCCTGGCCAGGCCATGGAAGGGACCAGTCACAGTCCCCTCCCCGGACAAGCATTGGCTCCCTTCTCATGTCCCAGGACCTTGGGGAATGCCTTCTCATGTCCCAGGACCTTTGGGAATGAGTGCCTGCACTCAGCACTTCTGAGGCAAGAACGGCACCTTCCTCTCCAAGACAAGGGGCTAGAGATAGGACAGGAGAGGCCGCCCTCAGACTGTCCTGCTGGAGGACAACACGGACGCCACAGCCCAGAGTCTGGTTGTTGCCGAAGCTGAGGGATTGGTCACAGAAGGCAGGTTCTGGCCCCTGATCTCTCTCCACTCCACTCGGGCTTTGGGTACTAGCCTGTCGAGGTGCATTCCACCCAGACACCTTCATCCTGATCACCTCGCACTCAGATTGTGAGCTTCGAGTCACCCCTGCAGGGAAACACACCCAGTCTCCAACATCTGCAGTGGCCCTGCTTCCATCAGAAAAATTAAGATCCTGAGAATTTTCAATAGGTGTCAGGGATTTTTTGCAAACTACCTACCTTGTGTAATACTTACCCCCCAAATATATTACCCCATTCCTAGAAAAATAGGACAAAAACAGCAAAGGCCCAGGAAGATTAAATTTCTTTGCTATGTTGCAAAATTAGTACGTATGGGCATTGAATACAGGTTTACTGACTTCAAACATGAGCTCTGGATCACCAGGGAGCCTTTTCCCACAACCCTCACACTCTCCTCTCTTTCTCTCTGTCTCTGCCTCTTCCTTTATCTCTCTATGGGTATGTCTTTTTGTCTCGGTCTCTCTCTCCCTCTCTTTGTCTTTCTGTTTCTGTCTTTCTCTGTCTTCCTGTGTCTGTCTCCCTTATTGGTCTGTTTGTGTCTCTATTTCTCTGTCTCTCTTTCTGTCTCTTTGCCTCTCCTTTATCTGTCACTCTCTTTGTCTCTTTCTGTTTTTCTGTTTCTATTTTTCTGTTTACCTCTGTCTGTCGGTGTCTCTGTCTCTTTCTCTCTGTCTCTCCCTACCTCTCTCTCTCCCTTCCTGTCTTTCCATGTCAGTGGAGTAAGGGAGAGAATCAGAATTAGAAATCAAAACTCACTTTCAGAACCACCTTTCCTGAGAAATCTGCCCATGTGAAAGCACCTGGGAATGAACTTGCCTGGGAGCACATGTGGGAAGTTTTCAGGTTTAGGAATTTCAGGCCACAATGGGACAATCTGGAGTGGGGACTAAACTTTGGGGGAGAAGCTCTCCAGAAGACACAGAGCCTTGCCTTGCCTGCCACCCTTAGTCACAGTGTGGCCTCCTCTGACACGGCACCACCTTTGAAGTGGCAGTGGAACATCAATTATCAAAAGCATTGACATCATGTATCCTCACCATGGCTTGGCCCTGAGCCAGCCCCACCCTCATGAAATCATCCTTTCCTGCTGGTGCTCTATCTGCTCCTTCTGCACATCCTCCCCTTTCTGGAACATGCCCCTCTGGGGAGGGCTGGTCCCTGCACCACCACAACTCCACGTCCTTGGCACTGATGTTGAGGGCTGGGGGCATGGGTAGCTCCATGTCTTCCCTCACCATGACCCGAAAAGGCTCTGCAGGCCCAGAGGTGGTGAAATCGGTGGTGAAATCGGCTTATGGAGTAGATCCGAAAGAACTAGCAAGGCCAGGTGGGAGGGGCCAGAGGCTTTCCCACCCATGCCCATGCCCATGCCCATGCCCATGCCCATGCCCATGGTCCTCTTGGAAAGACTCCTTGGATCTTTAGTCCACATGGGAAGGTGTCAGCTCAGCTCCCCCTCCTTGTACTGGGCCATCCTCCTAAGGTGGGGAGTGGGGGATCTTACCATTTCTAGAGATGAGGTTGGACAGGAGCTGCAAGAGGACAATGGTGATGGAAAACGTGGGCAGAGGGGCCTTTTGACCATGTGTCTTTTTCATCCCTGCTGGAGACAGAGAGATCTGCACCTCTGATATTGGAGACAAGGCAGGGACAGAATTAATTTCTTTACCTGTCTCTGTCTCTCTGTCTTTGTCTTTCTGTTTCTCTGTCCATATCTCCTTGTCTTATCTCTGTCACTCTGTCTCTATTTCTGTCTCTATCTCTTTCTGTCTCTCTGTCTGTATCTCTAGCTTTCTCTCTCTCTTTCTGTCTCTATCTTTTCCTTTCTGTCTCGCTGAGAGACAAGGAACCACTAGGAGACTAACAGGAGTGAAGAAAAAATGACCTTCGAAAAGAAAGGTCATTTTTAACCATCTCAGTCCCTCCCACTCCCTAACAAGTTAGTAATTCCAAAGACAGAAAAACAAAAACTGCCATCTACTCTTGTGTTACCTACTCATGGATCACATCCTTTTTATCATCATCCATCTGTAGAATTCCATGGAAACTTCCTCCAGTGTGAAGGGGTTTCATTTCCTTACCTACCATGTTCTGTCCTGAAGCACAAGCACACTGGGAGAAAAAACTCAAAGTTTGATCATGAGAATCCAAGGTCAGAATTTTATGAGCCTCCTAAGTCCATCTCTTTTCCTTTTCTCTACAAGAGGACTTTTACAGCTGGAGGAGGGGGTAACACAAACCCTGAGGCCAAGACACTCTGTCAGCTTTTTAAAAATATATATATTTTATTGATTTTTTACAGAGAGGAAGGGAGAGGGATAGAGAGTTAGAAACATCGATGAGAGAGAAACTTCGATCAGCTGCCTCCTGCACACTCCTTACTGGGGATGTGCCCGCAACCAAGGTACATGCCCTTGACCGGAATCGCACCTGGGACCCTTGAATCCGCAGGCCGACGCTCTATCCACTGAACCAAACCGGCTAGGGCACTGTAAACTTTATTACTTATTGTGAACTCAGTTTAAGAGCAAGTGCTCTGAAACACTTCTGCTTCCCTGGGCGTTCCCACCTGGCACTCAAGGATGGGGAGAAAGTGGAGAAGAAAAGATGTAGAGATGCCCGACAATAAAAAATACCCACCAGAGTCCAGCTGCAGGTTTCCAAGGGAAATTCTGGTGGCATTGAGGGGGTCAACTAAGTTCTCTGCAAGTTTCAGGTGAGGTGAAAAACAAGCAAACTGTCTACAGATGATGACATGTGAAGCGGCTTAGAAATCCAATGCAAACAGCTGGGTTCCCCAGTTTCTGTGAAATCCTCTTATTACTATTTTCTTGGCAAAAATAAGCAATTGTGCCTTTTTTTTTTTTTTTTTTTTTTTTTTGCAATTGCAACAGAAAAAAAAAGAGGGTTTCTAAAGGGTGTGATCAACAGAACTGAGCACATTGAAGAGCATGACCCTGGTAGCACAAGATAAGGGGAGAGACAGAGACCAAGTGAGGTAGCCCATGGAAGGATGGAGGCTAAGGATGGTGCCACAAGCCCCAAGGAGGAGCCATGGACCTCAAGACCCAGGATCCAGGCCAAGGGCACAAGCTGGGGGCTTCAGATAAAGTTTTTCCATTATCAGAAGACCTCCAGTCCTGCTCAAACTGGGCCTAGATCCTTCAGGAAAGTGTTTCATGTTCAGATAGAAATTGACCAAACTCTGGCATTTCCCTGCAGACTCCTGTGTTGAAATTCAGGTAACCGCTTTCTCTATCCCCAGGGCCTTGGCAATCTGTCCAGACTGAGAGCCTGACTTGGGCTGAGCTCAGAACATCTCAGTTTTCCTGAGTAAAATGCTTGGTTGAACCTTGTTCCTGTGTATTTTTCTTTCTTGTTGACACAAAAGTCTGGATTTTTTCAGAAGAGTTTTGATGGGGAAAAGGCTACAGGGAAGAGCTGCATTGCCTTCTTGGAGTTGGGTGTTTAATTCAGCAGAGTGTTATAGACTCAAGGTTGGTGTCCTCATCCCAGATTCAGTGCTCACATGGGGACTAATGCTGCCAAAATCAACCCCAAATTCTCTTCTGCATTTCTCCTTGGGGGGGTGAAGTTTTGGTAAGCCAGCCATCCCCCCTCTTAGATATAAACATGAATTATAAGCAGGATTATCCCTGCTCTTCATTTTCCTCTTCCTGTGTGTAGCTTTAACCAGATAATGACACCACCTAAAACTCAGTTTGGGTGCACTTATGAGCCAGGAAGGAGGACTGAGACTTTAACAACTGGTGAAGCAGTTTCAATCGTGATAGAAGAGAACAGGATGCTTGCCTAGGAGAAGCAACGGCCAAGTGAATCCTGAAGGAGGTGTGGGCTCCCCACAAAAGGCATTCACCTGGATGAGTGGTCCTTACTGGGCATGTGCTCATGTGTGGCCCAGAGCCTTTTTCCTGGGCAGTGGGAGCTACCAGAGACACTTGTCCCAATGTCCTCTGGGGCAGTGTTAAAACTGAGATGGGGGATGAGCTCCCTTGAAAATGCAAATGGAGAAATAAATGGCAGCCAAATAGGCAGATCTGTTGTGCACATCGTCCCAGGGCCAGAGTGGAAATACAACTAAATTGGAGAACATTCACCTGGAATTACCAACTGAGGTCCAGCTGAGGAGGAGACTTATATCAAGGAAGGACAGAAAACACTTGGAAACTGGTAGAAAGGGCAAGGTCATGAAAGGAGCTGACCCAAGTTCCAAGGGCGTCAGGCCAGCAGGCCAAGAGAGGAGGTAGCGCTGGGCTACAGGAGGGTCTGTTCTCTCGGAACACAGAGGCCCAAACCCAGGCTGAGCTCCACAGCACGGAGCGCCAGAGCTGAGACCCATGGCCCATGTAACATCCAGCGGTGAAAGGTGGCAGGGCTGGCTGGCAGAGTCTGGAGCTGGCAGACCGACGGAGAGAAAGCCACAGTGGGTGTTTTTTGTGTGTGTTTGTTTGTTTTCCCCAGAGCACAGGAGTTTTCATTTGAAACTACGACCCCGAAGCTTTGGTGCAGGGAGGGAAACGTGGACTTGAGGTGCCTAAGGAGAGGCTGGGGTGGGAAGCATTGTGGGGAGACTTGGAGAAACAGAAGCCAGGAGCATTTGCTAGTAGGCCCCCAAACCAAAACGGCCATTTTTCCTGAGAGGAGCTAGCTGCTCCTGGCAGCCACAGGGCAGGTAAAGAAAAAAACCTGCCCTAGGTGATACAGCCCAGCCCACCCGCAGGAGCCCTGCACGCCACACCCTGCATTTTGAGCTTTTCAGAGGAAACAACGGCATGTTAGAAGGTGAGCCCCCCTAAGGCAGGGGTCCTGGTAGAACACAAAACTCACTCGGGAGCCAGGCAGCAAGGCAAACATCTTTACTTCTACGAAGAAGGGTGCGCACACATGGTCCGGAAGTGGGTGCACACTGAACAGGTAGTCTGCTCAGCTTTATAATCCCTGATGCTCGTGACCTGTCCTTTGCTTTTGATTGGAGCTCAGGCTCACAGTCTTTTGCGATTGGCTAATTCAAAGGGAAGGGTTGGCCTTTGCTGTTTCAAGATGGTGGCTCCCAGGGGAGCTGCAAGCCATGCGGCCAACATGGGGGCTGTTTAAACTGTTCTTTGACAGAAAAGATGACTTGTTTATTCTCACAGGCAGAGGCCAAACTTACAGGTTTGAACAGTCTCAAGGAGCCTCAGTGACTGGATTGGGGAAGGGCCATCTGCCCCACTATCCTGGGAACCATCTGATATTTTCCCTGCACAGGAGAGCTGATAGGTCCCAGCCAACCCCATTTGTCTCCATACAAGGATCTCTGTCCAGCCCAGAGCAGAGTAATATTTTGGGCCACTTGCAGAGGAGTAGCCCTGGGACAGGGAAACACACCAACCACATTCCCTGAAACCCAATAGCACCTTCTCTACCTAAAGCTCTTTCAGAAACAGACTTTGAGTGATTAAGATTGACAGCTGGCTAACAGGCAAAGATGGGCAGAAGTGGAGCCTGGAGAACCAGGGGAAGTTTGCTTACCCAGCCCTGGGCCCCATGCTGCTAAGAAACCTGCTTTAAAGGGCAGCTTGTCCCCTCCCGCTCACAGTGAAGTCCTGTGGAGACACACAAACGGTGGGTCAGTGGGTCGCTTGGAGCTTCAAGCAGGTTGCTGAAAGCCAAAGGACAGTGCCTGACAGTGGTTGGCACCTAAGGACCTCACAGGAAGCCCAGAATTGGCAGGCAGAACAGAAGAGTGGGATCCAAAGTAAGCTCCCATGTGACACTAAATGGCGGAAACAACACCACTTCACTTTTTTAAAAACTGATTTTTTCTTTTCTCTTTTCCCCTCCCTTTTCTGTTTTTTTTCTCTTACCTTTCTGTGTTTCCATTTTTAAATTTATTTTCTTTATCTATCTGCTTCAATGATTTGTTATTATTCTACTCTGTTGTTTCATTCATATATCTAATTTTTCTCTTCCCTTTTTCTACTCAATTATTTTCTTTTTTTATTACTCAATTTTTTCTCTCTTTTCTTTTTCTCCTGCTTTCTCATCATTTTTGTTTTTCTTATTTTAGGTCTATCCACTTTCTCCTCTATTTTCCTTTTCAATTTATTTTCTTGTCTTTTCATTTCTTTTCTCCCTCCTTTATTTTGTACCGTTTTTCTTCCTGTATTCCTCTAATTCTTTATTCTTATTTCATTTATTTCAGCTCTGCATCTACATATTCCACCCCCCTTCCTTTTCTTGTTTTCTTTTCTTTTTTGTTTGTGGGTGTGTTTTTTGTTTTTTTTTTGTTTGTTTGTTTCATTGTTTTGTTTTGTCTTCTCTTTGTCTCCCCAAGTACACGAAGATTGAAATCATATCAGGGATCTTCTCTGATCATGATGGCATGAAATTAGAAATCAGCTACAATAAAAACACTCAAACACATGGAGGATAAATAGCATATTTAACAATGAATGGGTTACCAAAGAGATCAAAGAAGAAATAAAAAACATCCTGGGAACAAATGAAAATGAACACACAACAATCCAAAATCTATGGAACACAGTGAAAGCAGTTCTGAGAGGGATGTTCATAGCACTACAGCTCAACCTCAAAGAAAACAAGAAAAACTGTTAATGTTATCTAACTCTACGACTTAACGAATTAGAAGGAGAACAACAAGGAAAGCCCAGAGTAAGTTAAAGGAAGGAAATAATAAAGATCACAGCAGAAATAAATGACATAGACTAAAAAAAACCAAAAACCCCCCAAAAACAAAAGATCAACAAAACCAAGAACTGGTTCTTTGAAAAGTAACAGATTGAGGACCTCTAGC
>NW_005871350.1:202520-206316 GCF_000147115.1 Myotis lucifugus | reverse complement strand
CAGGATACAAAAGATTGAGCACCCAATTAACGAAAATCCGAAATGAAGGCGGCAAAGTATCAACTTGCCCCCACAGAAATACAAAGGGTCAAAAGGGTCATAAAAAAAATGGGGCCACCGGGTGGGTGATGGTGAGGGCCATGTGCTGGGGGGCGGGGGGGGAGTAAGGGAGGCCAGGGGAACGTCAATGGGGAAAAAAAGGAGACATATGTACTATTTGTAATACTTTAAACAACAAAATAAAATTTTAAAAAAAGAAAAAAGAAAAATAATGCCAGGAACAACTATATTCCAACAAATTGGACAACATGAATGAAATGGACATATTTCTAGAAAAATATAATCTTCCAAAACTCCATCAGGAAGAATCAAAAAACCTGAATAGGGCAATAACAACTGATGAAATTGAAGCAGTCATTAAAAACTCCTAGCAAACAAAAGCCCTGGTCTGAAAGGCTTCACAGGGGAATTTTACCAAACATTCAAAGAAGAAATAAAACTATTCTCCTCAAACTATTCCAAAAAATTCAAGAGGAAGGAACACTTCCAAGCTCGTTCTATGAGGCTAGCATTATCCTAATTTCAAAATCAGATAAAAACATTACAAAGAAAGAAAACTACAGGCCAATATCCTACATGAACATAGATGCCAAAATACTCAACAAAGTATTAGCAAATCGGATCCAGCAATATATTAAAAAGACCATACACCCTGACCAAGTGGGATTTATTCCAGGAATGCAGGCTGGTACAATATTCGCAAATCAATAAATGTGATACAGCACATAAACAGATTGCAAGACAAAATCACCTGATCATATCAGTTGATGCAGAAAAAGCATTTGACAAAATCGAACACCCTTTTTTGAAAAAAAAAAAAAAACAAACACACACACACACACACAAAAAAAAACCTCTCAGCAAAATGGGAATAGAGGGGTCATACCTCAACATAATAAAAGCCATATATAACAAACTTATAGCCAACATCATACTCAATGGGCAAAAACTAAAACCATTTCCCCTAAGAATGAGAAAAAGACAGGGATGCCCACTTTCACTACTCTTGTTTAACATAGTACTGAAGTCCTAGCCATAGAGATCAAACAAGAAGAGAAAAATAAAAGGCATCCAAATTTAAAAGGAGGAAGTAAAACTCTCATTATTCACAGATGACATGATATTGGACATAGAAAAATCTAAAGACTCTATTTAAAAATGACTAGACTTAATAAATGAATTTGGAAGTGTAGCAGGATACAAAATTAACACCCAGAAATATATGGCATTTTTATACATCAATAATGAACTCTCAGAAAAAGAAACTAAAAAAACCCAATTGCCATAGCAACAAAAAATTAAGATACTTAGGAATAAACTTAACCAAGGAGGTAAAAGTCCTGTACTCAAAAACCTACAGAACATTGAAAAAAGAGATAGAAGAAGATATAAACAAGTGCAAGAATATACATATTCATGAATTGGTAGAATCAACATCATTAAAACTTCCATATTACCAGCCCTGCCAGCGTGGCTCAGTGGTTGAGCATTTATCTGTGACCCAGGAGGTCGTGGTTGGATTCTGGTCAGGGTACATTCCTGGGTTGCCGGTTCAGTCTCCAGTGTAGGGCAGTCGATGAATGATTCTCTCTCATCATCAATATTTCTATCTCTCCCTGCCTCTCTGAAATCAATAGAAAATATATTTTTAAAAAGTTTCATACTACCCAAAGCAATCTATAGATTCAATGCAATCCCCATTAAAGTACCAGCAGCATATTTCACAGACCTAGAACAAATACTCCAAAAATTTATTTAGAATCAAGAAAGACCCCAATAGCTGCAGCAATCTTGAGAAAGAAGAACAAAGTTTGAGGAACCAGATATCAAGTTATACTACAAAGCCACTGTACTCAAAACAGCCTGGTACTGGCACAAGAACAGGAATATAGGTCAATGGAACATAACAGAGATCCCAGAAATCGACCCAAGCCACTATGCTCAATTAATATTTGACAAAAGAGGCAAGAGCATACAATGGAGTCTAGACAGTCTCTTCAATAAATGGTTTTGGGAAAATTAGACAGGTACATGCAAAAAAATGAAACTAGACCACCAACTTACACCATACACATAAATAAACTCAAAATGGATAAAAGACTTATATGTAAGTCATGAAACCATAAAAACCTTGGAAGAAACCATAAACACCAAAACCTCAGACATCTCTCATAGCAATATCTTTACCAATACATCTCCTAGGGCAAAGGAAACTAAGGAGAAAATAAACAAATGGTATTACATCAAAATAAAAAGCTTCTGCACAGTAAAAGAAACCGTCAACAAAATGAAAAGAGAGCCCACTGCATGGGAGAACATATTTTACAATGATACATTTGATAGGTGGTTAATTTCCAACAAAATGAAAAAGGAGCCCACTGTATGGGAGAACATATTTAGCAATGATACATCTGATAAAGGGCTAATATCCAAAATATATATTGAACTCATACCACTTAACAAAAGAAAGGCAAACAATCCCATTAAAAAATGGACAAAGGCCCTAAATTGACACTTCTCCAAAGTGGACATACAGAAAGCCAAGAGACATATGAAAAAATGCTCAAAGTCACTGATCATCAGAGAGATGCAAATTAAAATGACAATGAGGTATCACCTCAGACCTGTCAGAATGGCTACCATCAACAAATCAACAAATGACAAGTGCTGGTGAGGATATGTAGAAAAGTAAACCCTAGTACACTGCTGGTGGGAATGCAGACTGGTGCAGCCATTATAGAAAACCAGTATGGAGTTTCCTCAAAAAATTAAAAATGGAACTCTCATTTACCCAGTGATCCAACTTCTAGGAATATATCCTAAGAAACCTGAAATACTCATCAGAAAGAATATATGCACCCCTATGTTCATAGCAGCACAATTTACAAAAGCTAAGATTTGGAAACAGCCTAAGTGCCCATCAGTAGAAGAGTGGACAAAAAAGCCATGGTCCATTTGCAAAATAGAATACTACATGGCAATAAAAAAAAAAAGAACTCTTACCACTTGCAACAGTATGGATGGACCTGGAGAGTATTATGTTAACCAATATAAGTCAGTCAGAGAAAGATAAATATTACATGATCTCATTCATATGTGGAATCTAATGAACAAAATAAACTGATGCACAAAAATAAACCCAGAAATATAGAAGCATGAACAGACTGTTGAACCTCAGAGGGAAGGAAGGGGAGGTTGGGTGGGAAGAGATCAACCAGTGAACATAGAGATTTCTCCTCTCTATGAATGAATATTCACAGATGGTTGTTTATTAAGTGTTAGAGTTGTCACATCAGCGCAATCAAATATTTTGTTAACTCAGCAATGAAGTTCCAGGTCAACAACATTATCTTGCTCTGCAGTTTTACAGTACTTCTTTATTAAAATTTTTAATGTTGATATAATTGCAAGTGTTACCCTATTCCATACCCTTTGCCCACTTCCACCCATCCCTACACCCCCCTCCCTTAGCCTTCACCAAACTATTGTCTATGTCCATGGGCTATGCATACATGGTATGTTCTTTAGCTAATCCCTTCACCTTCTTTAGCCAGTCACCCCCACACGCCTCCCCTTAGGCATGGGCCAGTCTATACCTTGTATCCATGCTTCTGGTTCCATTTTGTTCTTCAGTTTATTTTGTTAACTAGATTCTATATATTAGTGACATCATATGGTACTTGTCTTTCTCTGACTGGCTAATTTTACTTAGCATGATACTCTCCAGGTCCATTCC
>NW_005871350.1:196719-202417 GCF_000147115.1 Myotis lucifugus | reverse complement strand
TCTTCTTTCTTCTTCCTCTTCTTCTTTCTTCTTCTTTCTTCTTCTTCTTCTTCTTTCTTCTTCTTTCTTTCTCTTCTTCTTCTTCTTCTTTCTTCTTTCTTCTTTCTTTCTTTCTTTCTTTCCTTTCTTCTTTCTTCTTCTCCTTCCTCCTCCTTCCTCTTCTTCTTTCCCTTCTTCTCCTTCCTCCTCCTCCTCCTCCTCCTCCTCCTCCTCCTCCTCCTCCTCCTATAGCCATGTACTATTCCATTGTGTAAATATACCATTGCTTTCTTAACCACTCATCTGCTGATGGGCACGTGGGCTGTTTCCAGATCTTGGCTCTTGTAAACAATGTTGCTATAAACATAGTGATGCATATATTTTTTTCTGATTGGCATATCGGGATTCTTTTTTTTTTAATGTATTTTATTGATTTTTTTACAGAGAGGAAGGGAGAGGGATAGAGAGTTAGAAACATCGATCAGCTGCCTCCTGCACGCCCCCCACTGGGGATGTGCCCACAGCCAAGGTACATGCCCTTGACCGGAATCGAACCTGAGCCAAACCGGTTAGGGCGGCATATCGGGATTCTTATGCTATATAACCAGAAGTGGTATTGCTGAGTCAAAAGACAGTTCCATTTTTAATGTTTTGAGGAAATTTCATACTGTTTTCCACAGTGGCTGCAGAATAAACAGATGCACACAAATAAACTGCATTCCCACCAGCAGTGCACAAGGGTTCCCTTTTCTCCACATCCTTGCCAGCACTTGTTTGTTGATTTATTGATAGTGGCCATCTTACAGGTGTGAGGTGATACCTCATTGTTGTTTTAATTTGCATATCTCTCTGATGATTAGTGATATTGAGCATTTTTTTCATATGTCTGTTGGCCAGCTGTATGTCCTCTTTGGAGGAGTGTCTATTCAGGTCCTCTGCACATTTTTAAAAATATGTTTTTATTTATTTAGAGAGAGGGGAAGGGAGAGGGAGAGAGATAGAAATGTCAATGAGAGAGAAACATCAACATCGATCAGCTGCCTCCTCCACGCCCCCTACTGGGGATCAAGGCCACAACCAGGGCATGTGCCCTGACCGGGAATTAAACCTGTGACTTTTTGGTGTATGGATGGGTGCTCAGCCACTAAGCCACACCAGCCGGGCTGCACATTTTTAAATTGGATTATTTGTCTTCCTGATGTTGAGTTGTGTAAGTTCTTTATATATTTTGGAAATTAACCCCTTATCAGATGTATCATTGGCAAATATGTTCTCCCAAACAGTGGGTTCTCTTCATTTTGTTGATGGTTTCTTTTGTTGTGCAGAAGCTTTTTAGTTTGATGTAGTCCCTTTTGTTTATCTTTTCCTGAGTTTCCCTTGCCTGTGGAGACATATAGGCAAAAATATTGCTGCGAGAGATGTCTGAGATTTTACTGCTTATGTTTTCTACAAGGATTTTTATGGTTTTGTGACTTACATGGAAATCTTTTATCCATTTTGAGTTTTTTCCGGCATATTCAACAAATTCTTGCCCCAATCCCTTATTCTCCAATCACATAATGCACCCAAGAGAAAGAAGGTGAAAACCTCTGGGGACATGTTCTCTTCTATTGTGTGAAAGGCTAATCATTCTGAAGTTTCCATACCTCCTCTGTGTGTTCCATGGATTTCTTCCTAATTATGTGCCAGGAGGTTTATGAAGATAACAACAAATTATCTGCTAATTTAAAGAATGCAGCTGTTTTGAAAAGAGTAATTGTTGATTTCTAGATTGGCGATTTATCATCTGTGGCTAGTTGTCTTGATTACTTCACTAGCTTTATTCAGTTACTTGATTGTAGGATGGTTTTAGATGATAGAAAACCATCTTGCCCAAGTTTGCCCTTGAACATAAAGGAATTCTAAAAAAATACAATATCATCCATCACAAGGGACACTGCATTTGCTAATGTATTCCAGAACCTACATTGGCCCCTCACTCTGTGCAGGCTCAGAGTGAAGCAAGTTTGGAATACAAGTATGAACAGGATATATTCTTGTCTTTGAATTTATTAAATTACTTAAAAGAAAATATTAATGTAAATCACTCTTCACCTGCAGCATTACCACATAAACCCATCTGTGTTGACATGCACAGTGCTGATTAAAGCTCCCCTGCATGGGAAGTAGGCCGGGCATTTCTCCCACTGCACCCATCAGTGTCTCAGAGACCCTGCTTCCCCTCGGGCAGGAGGAGGCTTCTCGGCCTCTCTGTCTTCTGAATTCCTCCCATGGACATGCAGAGGTGCCTGGATGCAGGGGCCCCTCGCCCAACCAGGGAAAGCTGAAGCTGTGAGAGCAGATGCTAATCTGCCTTAGCTCAAGGAATCAACATAGTCTCTGGGAAAAAGAAACAGTAAAAATCCAGGGTGCAACTGCTTTAATGAAAAGCAGCACAGATCCTTTTAAAGACCACACGCAGGAAGGAAAGCCTGCGTCGTTGGCTGCTGCTTTTGAGGATATTTTGAGGTTTGTGCTGGCTGCTCTGTGTTTTTTTCTCCATTGTGGAGTGAGCTGAGCTTGAGCTAGAAGACTGTGAATCCCTAAACCTAAGGCCATGGTAAAAAGGACTCAAGCTAGGGAAGAAGGCGGGGATGCCCCGTGGAAGTGGTTTCAGGAGCCCCAAGTCATGGTGACAAAGACATTAACAAGGGAGAGCAGGAAGTCAGGTTAGAGGATGGAGGAGCCCATATGGGCACAGAAGGTGAAACACCAGTGGAGAAGGGAAGACACAGCTGGGGGTGGGGTAGCTATGCAAGCTGCAAGTGAGTCCGGGGATGAAGTCAGGGTGAGGATCAGGGAGGGGGTGCACTAAATGTGGTTGCACCAGCACAAATGCAGAGATGTTTTATTCACTCCGAAGAATGAGCATAAGAAATTAGAAGTTTAAATTAGACCAGCCCTACCAAACAAGAAACTGCCCCAGGGCCCTTCACATAGCATTTGTAAACACATGACATTGAGTCCACAGCTTGCCTGCAGAGATGGGCGGTCAGGGATATCTGTTTCCTAAGAACAGTGGCTCAGACCTCCGTCCTTATCTACCAGCGCTGGAGACAGAACAGAGCCTAGTGATCCTGGAACCGACCCGGGAGACATGCCATCTGGTGTCGGCTCACCCCTCCACTCTCCCCTCCTGAAAGTCACCGTGACCCCCCTCAACAGAGCCAGTTACTTCCTCTTACTTCCTAGACACTAGGCCATCTGCATTCATGTGATCTGTGCTATCAAGTTGTCCATACCTTTGAGCAAATAAGTTGCTTTGTTTTGTCTCCAAATAAAAGAGAAACAGGTTCTAGTATCTCCCAGAATCACAGTAATAAAAAGCTTGACCATATATGTAAAATGCAGAAAAATATGGATCTCACATTTGATATCATATGGTCACCTTTGAAATTCTCTCCTTCATTAGCTTCTAGGATAAACTGTACTGATTCTGTTCATTTATTCACTTATTTATTCACCTACTATTTATTGGGTGTACATATGTGCCAGTCACTCCTCAAGGTACTGGGGATACAGCATTGGACCAAATAGAAAAAACATCCCTCTGTCCTCATACAGTTTACATTCTGTCTCACTATCCTTTCACTCCTTTTGCTACGTGTTCTCTCTCTCTTAGTTAAATATACATATTACATGCCAGGACTTGTGTCAAATGTGTGATATCTATTAGCTTGTTGGATCCTGAGTGGCCTAGCACTGTCCTCACATGTTAGAGCAGTGGTTCTCAACCTTCCTAATGCAGCTACCCTTTAAAATACAGTTCCTCATGTTGTGGTGACCCCCAATTTCATTGCTACAAATTGAACATAATTAAAGCATAGTGATTAATCACAAAAACAATATGTAATTATATATGTGTTTTCCGATGGTCTTAGGCGACCCTTGAGGGTCTCGACCCACAGGTTGAGAACCACTGTGTTAGAGGAAGTGGGCATGGAAAGTTGACACAGCTCCCCTAAAGCCCCTCAGCTAGCAAGTCTCCAGCCCAGGGTCAGGGTACATTTTCTGTCATGGAGCCCTCTGTACTTTTGCTTTCTTTTCTAACATCAGGTTTAGCTCATACTGTCTGTGTCTGTTCTCAAAGAATCTATCCATTTCATTATGCACATACTCTTTCAGCAGATGCTCTCAGGCCTTTTAGACTCTGCCTTCTGCCAAAGCTCCAGCCAAGTGTCACGGGAGCAGTGCCACAAGGACCTGAGTCATCTGGCCTGGATTCTCACTGGGACCTTACCTGCCGCCACTCACCCTCATCTGGCCGCACAGCAGCCTGCCTGGGGGTAAATCCTGCGCCCGCCTCTGCAGCTCATCTGGACTCTGCCCTCTCACGGTTCTGCTTGCCACCCGTCCCCCCACCCCCTTCCCACCTGTGGTTTGCGCTTGCTCTTCAGGTGCTAGCGCAGGGTTCCACCTGGCCCCAGAGGCTGGTTTCCAGTCCTCTGTTACAGTCTTGCAGCGCTGGCGAGTTTCCTTGTTCCAGTGATTAGGGCTCTTGAGAGCTGGGCCACACGTCTTTTGCTCACCTTGCATCTGGGAGCCCGGCTACCAGGTTGAGTAGTTTGCTGCAGACATGCCTACCACTTCAAACTCAACAAAATGCAAATTACATTTTGTTCACTGGCAGATGTCTACCTTCCAATGACCTAATGACCTCACCATACTCATCCTGGGTCAGGATGGCCCACATACTGTCTGTCGAATCATCTTCCTCCTTCCCTGTCTTTCTCAGTCCCCCCATGTCACAGGAGCAGCAGCTCTGACAGCCTCTGCTTGATTGTCCCTCCAAGGAACCTCTTGGCCTCCAGCGTTGTCACCTCTGAGATCCGCTGGGCAGCAACCCTAACTCCCTCCCTGGCAGGCCTGTGGATCCTCTCTGAGCCCAACCGGATAGTCATTCAAATGCTCGGAATGTTGCTGGTCTACAGACCTATCATCATCACACACGTCTATTCGGGCATCTATCTCCCCTTCAATTCATGTCCTCATTTTTCAAAAAATCATGAGCTAATTAACAGGAGGTAGACAGGTTGGGGTTTGGAAAAAAGATGTTAAGAAATCATTATGCATGTATGGCTGAGGAGGCTATTGGGTGGTGCAGACCATGGCAGAAGGAGGGCTCTCAGCCTTTCCCCGATTCACGGGAGGTGGAAACAGGAGCACACAGTCAGGGGCTCCCGTCAGACGCGTCCAGGCCTGGAGTGTTCATTCACGGCGTAGCCCGGGGCCTTTGGCTGTTCGCTTTTCACAAGGGAGGGGCTCCCCCCGGCCTCCCCGAAAGCAATTCCGCAGATTAAAACGCGTGCTGGGCCCCGCTCCTCAGGCAGGGCCCCTCCCCGAGCGTGCGGACAGGACGGAGAGAGATAGTGGAGGCAGCGGGCGCAGGGCCCCCGAGCGCGGACAGGAGGGAGGCGGCACGGCCCGCGCGGGGCGGACGGCATGGCCGCGGGGTCGGCGGGGCAGCGCCTGCGGGAGGAGGCGCGGTGCCCCGTGTGCCTGGACTTGCTGCAGGACCCGGTCAGCGTGGACTGCGGCCACAGCTTCTGCCTGCGCTGCATCTCCGAGTTCTGCGACCGGGCGGCCGGCGAGCAGGGCGGCCTCTTCGCCTGCCCGCAGTGCCGCGGCCCCTTGCGGCGGGAGGGCTTCCGCCCCAAACGGCAGCTGGCCAGCCTGGTGG
>NW_005871350.1:174575-196311 GCF_000147115.1 Myotis lucifugus | reverse complement strand
CCAGCCTGGCGCCAGCGCCTGCTCCCAAGGACTTGGTGTCCGCCCCCGCGCGCCTCCCCTGCGTGCCCCGGGCACTCGGCCCCGCGCCCCCATC
Organism: Myotis lucifugus; assembly: GCF_000147115.1. NCBI lineage: Eukaryota > Metazoa > Chordata > Mammalia > Chiroptera > Vespertilionidae > Myotis > Myotis lucifugus. The sequence continues at coordinate 196,217 of NW_005871350.1, read as the reverse complement.
GCCCCTGCCCGCACTGCCCCCTCTCCCCAACCTCCGCACGCCCCTGGCATTCCCCCCGGGAGAAGTCCCCCTCCCACAGCGCGCACTCAGGTTGGGAAGGGTCCTGCCTTTGCTCCGTGGTACCCCCGGCGGCCCTTGCTAAGGAGCACAGAGCAGCGCCGGGCAGGGTCCCTCCCCCACAGGGCCCTCCCCGGCCCTGTACTTCCCTTCTCTGCTCCGTCCCCCATGCTGGCAGTCTGGGCCCCACAGTTAGAGCTCTGGTGTCCACTTGCTGCTTGGTTACAGGTGTGCACTTTATGGAAAACCTTCCTAAAAGCGACCATTGGCACAACACCTTCTTTTACATAATGTGTACCCCCGCCTATTAACACTGTTACCAACACAATCCCGGGGTTCGAGTATTAGTTCAGTAGCGCCTGAGTGGGCACAGGGCTCTGAAATAGGAATCCAGGAGCTAAGGGCACAAGCGGGTCTTTATTCAACTCCTATTCGGGGACTAAGGGTGTGAGCGCCTTAATGAAGAGGTGCCTCCCATATGAATCCTTGCCCCCCGAAAGGGTCATCTGTGAAACTCTATACATAGAATTCTCCTTCCTGGTGCTCTTCAAAAGTTCCCGGACATATTCTGAACACAATGAAATTCCTGACATCTGGAACAGCTACTAGCAAAAGAAGATATTGACATGTTATCTGAAATACCATCACGAAATGAATTAAAGTACAAATTTTCTTTTATTTTTAAAACTTGATTTTATTGTTTAAATCAAGATTTGGGGTGTTGATTCCCTCAACTTCCCTCTGGACTTACCTAGAAATATCTCTGGGTTTTCTTTCTTTTTTTTTTTTTAAATATATTTTATTGACCTTTTACAGAGAGGAAGGGAGAGGGATAGAGAGCTAGAAACATCAATGAGAGAGAAACATCGACCAGCTGCCTCCCGCACACCCCCACCGGGGATGTGCCCGCAACCAAGGTACATGCCCTTGACCAGAATCGAACCTGGGACCCTTGACTCTGCAGGCCGATGCTCTATCCACTGAGCCAAACCGGCTAGGGCTGAGTTTTCTTTTTGGTTTTGGTTGCCACCTACAAAACTCAGATGCCAGCTATTTTCCAACTAGACTTCTGCAGAATGTTTCTGCCTTCTTTACATCCAGAAAGCACCATACAGAGCATGGCTAGTGTAATATTTCTAGAGAAGTTTTCTCTATTTTAATAGTCTTTCAATTAAATACCAAATAAATATCTTCTGAGCATCTTAGCCTATCAGTCTCAACTTGTTAGGGCTCCATGTTCTCTTTCTACAGCTGTCGTCTTCACCAGCCAAGATGCAGCGACACTAGCCGATCACGGTTGTCCCCAAGCACACCAGGCCTTAGGCACCTCCTTGCTTTTGCTCACAATTTCTTCCACAGGAGGGAGCTTTTCTCCATTTACATGTTTCTATTCCTTTCAAATGCTAATTCGAATGCCATTTCGGTCGTGTTAAATCCTTCATCAATCCCACTGCATTTTATGAGCATTACTTTATTATCATTATTTTTTAGAAATAACTTGTTATTAATGACTTTGAAAAGAGTTTTTATTTTATGAGGCTTATTGGCTGACTTTGGGTAGAGTTTTAAAATTTGTGTGTAGGTGTATCTTTGTGTGTGTTCTCTGCAAATAAAATATGTGTTTACCTCTAGCAGGGGCTAGGGTTGAAAGGAGATTTAGTTTTCATTAAATTTTTTCCACTCCTTGTGAGATTTACAACATTCTCTATTTCTTTTTCATTGAGTAAATACCAACTTACATGGTTTCTTGTTGTCTAATAATAATAAACACTTTTCTGATTACAAGGTAGTAAATAATTTTTGGAAGTTGACATGTACAGATTTAGGAATAACATTATTTCTCACCAGGCACTAATAGGTAAGGTTTTTAATCCATTGAATGTTTTTACTGATCTCTGCCTAGTTTTTATATATTCTTTAAAGCACATTTTACAAAATTGGTATCACATTAAATAAAATATACTTATTTTAATTAACTTTATAATTTTGAGCATTTTTTGTTATTTAGCCCCTTATTCTTGTTATTAAGCACCTTATTTTAATTGTTAATGTAAAATACATTTTTACACCACACTAGTGTCTGTGTCCATGGCTATACATATATGGTATACATTTTTCTTACCTCCTACTTTTAATATTTTGATTAGTTGTGGTTTTGCTATTTTAAATAATGCCATGAACATACTTTTAGATAAACCTTTGATTATGTCTCACATTAACAAAGTGTATTTGTATTTCATGTGGTTATAATGAGGTTGGACATATTGCTATGCTCACAAGGCCTGTTTAGGCGATCTTTGTAGTGCCTGACACACCTAGGCGGGATAGATGCTGAATGAGGGCATCTTAATGGTCTCAGCATATCTTCCCCAACAGGTAAAGCTCCAGATGGCCCTGGAACTTGTGAGGAAAGAGATGGAGGAGGCCTTGACGCAGGAGGCCAACGTGGGGAAGAAGACTGTCATTTGGAAGGTATGAGACTATTGTGACTTCAGAAGCCTTGCATGTTGGAAGGATACAAATTTGGGTCATTAAATTATTCTTCCCTGCTCCAGCACTCTTGTTACAGCTGTGCCCTTCTTATCTGTAACCCCCACCTGAATCATAAACAGCTTTGCCGCTCTGGCTCTCACTGTATCTCACTGCTGCATCCCTGGAACCTCGAGCAGAGTCCGATTCTACCACTATGAGTTTGAAGATTGCATTTGCTGGATGAATGAATAATAAACATTTCATAGCATTGATATAGATGAAACACAGCTAGAAGAGATCCATCATACATAGAGCAGAATCATTTGGACATTCAGCCTCCTTTTTTAAATTTGGATTTTTTATTGTTGACACTATTGCAGATGTCCCCCACTCCTTGCTCCCCCGTTGCCCACCTCCACCCAGCTCGCCGTGTCCCCTTCCCTTGGCCTTCACCACCCTAGTGTCTGTGTCCATGGCTATACATATGTGGTATGTTCTTTAGCTCATCCCTTCACCTTCTTTATCCAGTTCACCCCAACCCCTCCCCTCTGACATTTGTCAGTTGAATGTATCCATGCTTCTGGTTCTATTTTGTTCGTCAGTTTATTTTGTTCATTAGATTTCACATATAAGTGAGATCATATGGTATTTGACTTTCTGTGATTGGATTATTTCACTTAGCATAATACTCTCCAGGTTGAGCCATGCTTCTTTTTTACAGCTTTTTTATCCCCTCATCTGCTGATGGGAACTTGGGCTATTTCCAGATCTTGGCTATTGTAAATAATGCTGCCATGAACATAGGTGCATACATTCTTTCTGATGGGTGTTTCAGGATTCTTAGGATATTCCCAGAGGTGGGACCACTGGGTCAAATGGCAGTTCCATTTTAAATTTTTTGAGGCGACTCCATACTGTTTTCCATAGTGGCTTCACCAGTCCATACCCCCATCTATAGTGTCCTATGGTTCCCTTTTCTCCACATCCTCACCAGCACTTGTTGTTTGTTGATGTATTGATAGTTGACATTCTAAAAGGTATGAGGTGATACATTGAAGTTTTTATTTGCATCTCTCTGATGATTAGTGATGTTGAGCATTTTTTTTCATATGTCTCTTTGCCATCTGTATGTCCTCCTTAGAGAAGTTTCTATTCAGATCCTTTGCTCATTTTTAAAATTGGATTGTTTGTCTTCCCGTGTTGATTTGTATAAGTTCTTTATATATTTTGGAGATTAACGCCTTATCAGATATATCATTGGCAAATATGTTCTCCCATAGAGGGGGTTCTCTTTTCATTTTGTTGATGGTTTCTTTTACTGTGGGGAAGCTTTTTAGTTTTTTTGTAGTCCCATTTGTTTACTTTTTCCTGAGTTTTCCTTGTTCTCAGAGACATATCAGCAAATATATTGCTGCGAGAGATGTCTGAGATTTTACTGCCTATGTTTTCTACTAGGATCTTATGGTTCATGACTTACATTGAAATCTTTTATCCATTTGGAGTTTATTCTGGTGTATGGTGTAAGTTAGTGGTCTAGTTTGTTTCTTTTTTTCTTTCTTTTCCTTTTCCTTCCTTTTCTTTTCTTTTCTTTTCTTTTCTTTTCTTTTCTTTTCTTTTCTTTTCTTTCCTTTCCTCTTCTTTTCTTTTCTTTTCTTTTCTTTTCTTTTCTTTTCTTTTCTTTTCTTTTCTTTTCTTTTTTCTCCTTTCCTTTCCTTCCCTTTCCCTTTCCCTTTTCTTTTGTGTGGACCTGTCCAATTTTCCCAACACCATTTATTGAAGAGACTGTCATTAGTCCATTGTATGTCCTTGCCTCCTTTGTCAAATACTAAATGTGACCATTAAAGCATGGGTGTATTTCTGGGGTCTGTCCTGTTCCATTGATCTATATGCCTGTTCCTATGCCAGTATCAGGCTGTTTTGATTACAATGGCCTTGTAGCATAGTTTGCAATTTGGTATTGTGATACCTCCAACTTTCTTCTTCTTTCTCAAGATGACTTCAGCTATTCAGTGTCTTTTGGTTCCATATAAATTTTGGAATATTTTTTTATCTTGAAATATGCCATCGATATTTTAATAGGAATTGAGTTGGACTTATATATTGCTTTGGGTAGTATGGACATTTTAATTATGTTAATTCTTCCAATCCATGAACATGGTATGTGCATCCACTTATTTGTATCTTGCTTAATTTCTTTCTTCAATGTTCTATAGTTTTCTGAGTACAGGTCTTTTATCTCCTGAGTACCCTATTTTTTTGTGGTTGTTACAATAGTAGATGGGCTTGTTTGGTTGTTACAATAGTAGATGGGCTTGTTTTCTTAGTTCCTCTTCCTGATAGTTCATTATTGGTGTGTGTCTTTTGTTCTGAGGTGAGTTTCTTGTAGAAAGCATGTAGTTGGGTCATGCTGTCTTATCCATTCAGCTATCCTGTGTCTTTTGGTTGGAACATTTAATCCATTTACATTTAAGGTTATTATTGATAGGTACTTATTTATTGACATTTTTATCCTGTATGCCCATGTTCTTCTCACTCTCTCTATTTCTTCTTTTTACAATAGTCCCTTTAGCATTTCTTGCAATGCTGGTTTGGTGGTAATGTACTCCTTTAGACTTTTTTTTTTTTTGGTCTGGGAAGCTCTTTGTTTCACCTTCAATGGTGAATGATAGCCTTGCTGGATAGAGTACTCTTGGTTTTAGATTCTTGCTCTTCATTACTTTAAATACTTCATGCCATTCCCTTCTAGCTTGTAGTGTTTCAGTTGAGAAATCAGATATAGCCTTATGGGAGCTATCTAGTAGGTAACTGCCTCTCTCTCTCGTTGCCCATAAAATCCATTGTCTTTAAAGTTTGCTATTTTAATTATGATGTGTCTTGCTGTGGGTCTCTTTGTGTTCATTTTTATTGGTCTCATTGTGCTTCCTGACCTTATGGGACTTTTTCCTCTTCCAGGTTAGGGAAATTTTCTATCAGTATTTTATCAAACAGGTTCTCTAGCCCTTGCTCACTTTCTTCTTTCCCTGGTACCCCTATGATGGGGATTTTGCTGCATTTTGTGTTGTCCCTTGGTTCCCTTAAACTGTCCTCTTGCTTTTTAAATATTTTTTTCTTTTTGCTGCTCTAATTGAGTGATTTTTTTTCTACCTTGATTTCTAATTCACTAATTTGATCCTCAGGTTCTTCTAACCTACTGTTAATTCCTTCCAGGCTATTCATTATTTTAGCTATGTCATTCTTCATTTCTGACTCTTTCCTATTCATAGTTTCTATGTCGTTTTTCATGCTGATGTTGTTCCCACTAAGTTCCTGTAGTTCTCATTAAGTTCCTTGTAGTTCTCAGTAAGTTGTTTGAACATCCTTATAACCATTACTTTGAACTCTATATCTGATAAATTGCTTGCCTCCATTTCATTTAGCCCTTTTTCTGGAGATTCCTCCTCTTCTTTCATTTGTGGCCAGTGACTTTGTTTCCCTACTTATTGTGTGTGTGTTTTTTTTGTATTGGATAAGACTGCTGTACCACCCTGTCTTGGTTGAATGGCCTTCTTGTTGGACACAGTGTAGTAGGCTCCTTGATCTTCTGATCTGGGTGCTCTTGGAATGTCCCTTGTGTTAGTTATATGGGCCACACTGTTGCATTTGGGTCTTTAAAAAAATTTAAATCTTTATTGTTAAAAGTATTACATATGTCCCCTTTGTTCCCCAATAGACCCCTTCTAGCCTCCTGTCCCCCTGCCACAGGCCTTTCACACCCTATTGTCTGTGTCCATGGGTTATGCCTATATGCATACAAGTTCTTGGGTTGATCTTTTCCCATCCACCCACCCTTCCCTACCTTCCCTCTGAGATTCTGCACTCTGTTCCATGCTTCCATGTCTCTGGATCTACTCCATTCATTAGTTCATTTTGTTAATTAGATTCCACATATAAATGAAATCATGTGATACTTGTCTTTCTTTGACTGGCTTATTTCACTTAGCATAATACTTTCCAAGTCCCTCCATGCTGTCTCAAAGGGTAAGAGATCCTTTTTTATTTTATTTTACTGCTGCATAGTATTCCATGGTATAAATGTACCACAGCTTTTTTATCCATTCATCTACTGATGGGTACTTAGGCTGTTTCCATATCTTAGCTATTGTAAATTGTGCTGCTATGAACATAGGGGTGCATACATTCTTTCTGATTGGTGTTTCAGATTTCTTAGGATATATTCCTAGAAATGGGATCACTGGGTAAATGGCAGTTCCATATTTAATTTTTTGAGGAAATTCCATACTGTTTTTCACAGTGCCTGAACCAGTCTGCATTCCCACCAGCAGTGTACTAGGGTTCCCTTTTTTCCATATCCTTGCCAGCACTTGTCATTTGTTGGTTTGCTGTTGGTAGACATTCTGACAGGTGTGAAGTGATACCTCATTGTCATTTTAATTTACATATCTCTGATGATCAGTAACTTTGAGCATTTTTTGATATGTCTCTTGGCCATCTTTATGTCTGCTTTGGAGAAGTGTCTATTGCCACAACCTTCACAGCGGGGTTCAGGATCTGAAGGAGGGGCTGATGCACAAATGAAAATGCTATACAAGAAATATGAATTTAGAAGGCATGGGGGGCCAGGTGGAGACCTCTCTCTTGAAGAGGCACCCTGACTTCTGGCCAGTCCGCTTTTTATTTACTTGAATACACATTTACCCTTTAGCAATGCATACAGGCAGATCAAAGGTAAAGTTTGGTAAACAGCATAAGGAGTATCAGGTTAGGGAATTGCCTTGAGCCACTGAGCCCACAGCAGGGCAGTATTATGCTGATTTTCAGCCCTGCTGAATATCAAAGTTCATTGGCCTTACAACCGGTCTTTTTGCATTAATATGCTAACTACTGTTTGCTTTAGCCTCAGCAGTCTATTTAGGTCCTTTGCCAATTTTTAATTAGATTGTTTGTCTTTCTTTTGTTAAGTTGTATGACTTCCCCATATATTTTGGAGATTAACCCTTTATCAGATGTATCATTGCCAAATATGTTCTCCCATATAGTGGGCTCCCTTTTCATTTTGTTGATGATTTCTTTTGCTGTTCAGAAGCTTTTTATTTTGATGTAGTCCCATTTGTTTGTTTTCTCCTCAGTTCCTTTGCCCTAGCAGATGTATTCTTAAACAGTGCTATGAGAGATGTTTGAGATTTTGCTGCCTATGGTTTCTTTTTTGGATTTTTATGGTTTCATGACTTACATTTAAATCTTTTATTCATTTTGAGTTTATTTTTGTGTATGATGTAAGATGGTTGTCAAGTTTCATTTCTTTGCATGTACCTGTCTAATTTTCCCAACGCCATTTATTGAAAAGACTGTCTTGACTCCATTGTATGTTCTTGCCTTCTTTGTCAAATATTAATTGAGCTTAATGGCTTGGGTCGATTTCTGGGATCTCTGTTCTGTTCCATTGATCTATATGCCTGTTCTTGTGCCAGTACCAGGCTATTTTGAGTAGAGCCTTTCCTCGTTCACATCTATAAACCCAGGTCTCTGATCTCTTTTAATGATCCTGCTGTTTCTGCGCATGGCTCCTTCTAGTGATCCCTAATAGTACATTTCAACTGGTATGTTAGTGAGTTTCCTCAATAATTTAATAGCCATTTAATTCTAATACCCTTACTCCTTTCCCCACATTTTGTATGCATTGCTGAAACTGGAATATTAAAGTGCATTGTCCCCAAGACCAAATCCATGCCTTTCTTAAACTCTCAGCTTGAAAGCTCTGTCAAGCCAGGTGTCAGCGTGTTTTAAAATTAGCCAGTGCGTGCCCAGAGTGGGGGAGGCCTTTCTAGCCTCACTGCCTCAGGAAGGCAGCAGCAGGCGCTGGGCCCGCCCTGTTGATGGAAGTCACCTCTTCCTGCAGGAGAAAGTGGAAACGCAGAGACAACGCTTCAGGCTGGAGTTCGAGAAGTACCGCGGCTTCCTGGCCCTGGAGGAGCAGCTGCAGCTGCGGCGGCTGGAGCAGGAGGAGCGCGCCACGCTGCAGAGACTGCGCGAAGGCCAGCGGCAGCTGGCGCAGCGCGGCCGGGCCCTGCGGGAGCTGGCGCAGGAGCTGGAGGACCGCTGCCGGCTCCCCGCCTTGGATCTGCTGGAGGTGAGGTCTCAGGGGCTGCAGTGCTCACAACCCCGCGGAGAGGACACCCTCGCGCTCACCAGAAGCGCAGGAGAATCAGGGGATCCTCCAGAATCTTATAAAGTAGTTCACATTGAAGAGAAAAACCTAATTTTTTTTAAATTAACTTTATCATTTGTGTAACATTAAACAGAAGGACAGCCTACACTATGTTGGCTAAAACACTTATTAAAACCTTACAATCTGTCAATGGCAATATTGCTGTATTCAGTGATGGCCAATTCAGAAAGTCTTTGGTAACCTGTCTCGGGCAATAGCCAAGCATATAGATAAATTTTAAGTTGTCCAGATTGGGATTTTCACATTAAAACTTAAGGCAAACAGCCACATCGCATGCCTATTCCAGGCGCAGTGCAAGTACAGAGCTTGGTGCAGTTTGCTCATATTCTGTGTGGTATTATAGAATAGACAAATAACAGGGAGAAGGAAATGTTCATTTTATCTTCCACGAAGGCATTAATCCTGGTTAATCAGAAATGCCGTCCTTGATGCATGCATGTCATCTGACTGAACCACTGTAATAGAAAGTTCCCAGGCAGACTGAATTCTATCTCCGTCCCACTGACTTACTTAGAGATTTCTAAACTAAGTGAGTCATATCCTCATACAAGGATGGTGACTTAGCACAGTGGAGGCCATTAAATGAAGAATTTACAAAGCATTTATATTTAATTTTACCCATTTTGTATTCAAAATATCTATATATAAAAATTATTATTGTTTATTGTTATTGTTGCTATACCTATTTCCTTGTGAGCACACTGAAGGTCAGAAAGGATTTTTTAATTTAAATTTTAAACGATAGGTAAACACAAGAACTTCAGCATTTTTTTAAAATCCTCACCTGAGGATATTTTTTTATTGATGTGTGTGTGTGTGTGAGAGAGAGAGAGAGAGAGAGAGTGAGAGAGAGAGAGAAACATCGATGTGAGAGAGTTGCTTCCCCTACAGCCCAAGCAGGGATCAATCCCGCATAGGTGCCCTGGCTGGGAATTGAACCTGCCGCCTTTCGGTGCACAGGACAACACTCAACCAACTGAGCCACACCAGCCAGGGCAGAACTGTAGCATTTCTAATAACATTCATTGTCTTATCATATCTCAAAATACAACTTATTTAAAATGAGCATTCATGCCCTGAACAGTTTGGCTCAGTGGATAGAGCGTCGGCCTGTGGACTGAAGAGTCCCAGGTTCGATTCCGGTCAAGGGCATGTACCTTGGTTGCAGGCACATCCCCAGTAGGGCGTGTGCAGGAGGCAGCTGATCGATGTTTCTTTCTCATCGATGTTTCTAACTCTTTATCCCTCTCCCTTCCTCTCTGTAAAAAATCAATAAAATATATTTTAAAAAAATAAAAATAAAATGAGCATTCATTAGCACCAAATAAATGTTAAAATGATTTATAATGCAAATCTTAGGAGGATGTATTCAAATAATTTCTTTTTATTTTCATCCTCACCTTTCCCTTTCCCCCCAGTATCAGTAAACTACATTTTATATCCAATGGCCAAGAACAAGGTCTGCCATAAATATAAACTCTATCATTTCCTACTTATAAAAATTAATCTGATAGGTGAATGTTTTTAGAGGGAGAGGAGAAATGTATGCAGTTGATTTACTTAATAATCTACTTGGCAATAAAATGATGCTAGGTGACTTCTGTCTTTATCCACTTAGGGAACCTGTTCACATAAGAGTCCAGAGACATGGGGAATTGGGGTTTTCTTTCAGAGACATTGAGAGTAACGTTTTGTCTATACCTTTCACTTTCTCAAACACATTCTGTAGATATTTAAGATATTTTTTATTAACAATTTTAATGTTGATTTTATTGCAGATGTTCCCCTTCCCCTCTTTTCCCCACATACATTTGTGGCAGAATGTAGCTCTTTATTAAAATATGCAAATGTCAGAATTATCAATTTGAAAAATAGTTAAATTGGTAGATATCATAGGAATTAACTTAAACTTTTGTATCTTCTATTCTTATAGAGGGAAACTGATTATATTATTTGAAATTCATGAGAAAATTCAACAATAGCCTATATATGTTTTTTATTAAGAGAGATCCATGTCTTCTATACTTTATCTTTATAATAGTTAGTGATTTCCAATAGTTCCTAAAGAGATGTTCATGGTTTGTCCCCATTTTGTCAAAAGCAGTTCTGATATCAAACTCACACCTGCTTGTATTTCTCTTTTATTTCCAGGGGGCGAGAGGAACCTTGAGCCGGTATGTTTACTTTCTGAAGCAGAGCATGGTTGGGAGAGGCCAAGGAGGTTGGTGGATGTTAAAAACTGTGGGTTCTGTGCTCTTCTCAGAAGTAAGAGTGTCACACAGCTGGAACCGGAGGCCATCCCCCTGGAGCTGAAGACCATGTGTCGAATCCCTGGGATGAGAGAAATGTTGAGGAAGTTCCAAGGTGGGTTGCACCTTAGAGTTTGGAGGACAGGGTGTTTGGAGTCTGGCTGCTTACTGGAGCAGTCAGGTACAGTAACAAGCAAAACCCAAAGTTTCGTGACTAAAGTCAGCACAGTTTTATTTTGAGGTCATGCTATTGGTTTATTACTGGACTAGAGGCCCAGTGTGTGAAATTTGTGCACAGGTAGGGTCCCTAGGCTTGGCTGGTGATCAGGGCTGCCCTGTGGGTGACTGGCAGGGTGATCGGGGGCCCCTGCTGGCACCGCCTTGGCTGGCCTGGCACTGCCTGCTTGCTGGCCCCGTCCCGTGCCACTGCTGGTTGCCTCCCTCTGCGGAGCAATCAGGGGACCCCCACTGGCACCTGCTTTGGCTGGCCTGGGGCCTGTGGGCTGGGGGCAGCTCCTGCATTGAGTGTTTGCTCCCTGGTGGTCAGTGCATGTCATAGCGACCGGTCATTCCACCATTCAGTCTATTTGCATATTAGGCTTTTATTATATACGATTGTGGAGGGTTTGGTTTCACATCATCTCATTCTGGGGCCCTTGCAGACAGAGCCCACCTCCTTTGTATTGCTGGTAGCCATGGAGAGGGCGAGGTTATGGTGAACCAGGCACTGCTCCTGAAGGTACACATGCTGAGGTGGTGCATGTGGCTTCCCCGACGATGTTATTCATGAAAATGTGTCCCATGGCAATGCCAGACTGTAAGGGGATGGGAGACAGCACTGTGCCCAGAGGGAAGAAGACGGGAATGTGGGTGAACGGTCTTGATGCCAATATACACTGCATTTGGTTAAAACAGTGGCTCAGTAGCTGTGATAGCAGTAACATTTGTTCCAATAAATCTGCATTTTCTTGTTTATAAAATACTAAAACAGTAAAATTTGAAGGACTAAATGAAACATATTTAAAGACAAAAAAAATCAATATAAAAGCATTGCAGAGGATCAAATAATAAGTTTGGCTTATTTTATTATCCGTCAATTTGATGAGTTGCTTAAGTTAGAGAATTAATAAAGTAAAAAATATTTAGTCAATTATTTTTAGGTAGGAATAACCGTAGTGTCATAAATTAGTTGGTTTGGCCTGATTATGTTATTCTCTACAACAATACAGATTCAATTTTTATTTTTTTAAAAATCCTCACCCAAGTGAGGATATTTTTTTCATTGATTTTTAGAGAGTGGAAGAGAGGGGGAGGGAGAGAGAGAGAAAAAAAACACATCAATGTGAAAGAGACACATCGATTGGTTGCCTCCTGCTTGCACCCTGACTGGGGTTGGGGATTGAACCTGCAACCCTGTAACTGAGGTATGTGCCCTTGAACCCGAGACACATTGGTCTGAGGGCTGACACCCTAACCACTGAGAAAACTGGCCAGGCCAGATTTAATTTTTAAAATTCTTTTTAAATACAACTTATACCAATAATGAAAATACATTATGACTAGATAGTGGTTTCACTACTTAATTGGAAACAGCCTTGTCCCATAGTGATTGCTGGGGAGGAGGTGGGGTAGGGAGAGCTAGAGGAGGGTATAGGGAAGATAAATAGTGATGGACTGAGATTTGACTTGGGGTGGTGAACACACAATATAGTGTACAGATGATGTGTTGTAGAATTGTGCACTTGAAGCCTGTATAATTTTGTTAACCAGTGTCACCCAATGTATTCAATAAAGAGGGGAAAAAAGACATAGATATTCCTGGATCATAGAAAATAGAACATATTATTGAATGAAGGAAGAAAGCTATAAAAATATAAAATCATATAAAATTAATTCCATTTATGCAAAATACATATACACAGAAGTATAACAATGCTTATCTATGAGAGATGGGATTTATTGTGATTTTTACTTTATTCTTTATATTTTTAATATTATTTGAAATTTTTATTATAAAAAATAAAGCTATGTTATGCTCCAAAACCCCCCAAAACCCCAACCCCCTCTTTAGCAGTGACATTCAATGATTTAACCTGTGTTTTGATAGGGAGATTTATATATATCAACTGCATAAATTCTTACAATCATTACACTCTCAGAATTCATGTCCTCATATTCCCAATGCTATTTACAGACTGAAGTAATCAATTAATTAGTTCAACAAATATGCCAGCTACTTTCCTAAGCATTGAGATATGTCAGTGAACAACAACAAAAATGCTACAAATCCCAGCTTCATGTTGCTAATATTTACTTAAATTTTTCAATATACAGGAAACGTTAGAAGATGATACAGAATATTGAAAACAAGGAGAAAAGTAAGGGTGACCAGAAGTCCTGGGGGTAGGGCATCTACTTTTGAATTTTGTGATGGAGGAAGGCCTGACGCAGTAGGGAATAACTCAGCTAACATCTGATCTAGAGGCGAGCCTTCCAGAGAAGGAAGTGTGATAGATGATGTCTTTTAGGACCTGTGAGGAGGCCTGTACCGCAGTGGCAGAGTCAGAAGTGCAGTAATTAGACCACTGATCCAGATGCTTTACCTCTAAGTGAACTAGGGAATCAGTGAACAATTGTAAGCGGAGGAATAGCATGCTTTACTGAGAATCAGAGAGGGGAAAGTCTTGAAGTGGGAAAAGCAGTTAGAATCCTTGCAATACAGTGGGGCCTTGACTTATGAGTTTAATTAGTTTTGTGACGGAGCGCGTAACTCAAATTACTCGTATGTCAAATCATTAAAGTGAACGAGTGAGACACGTGATGCTGGGCTGATGTTGTGGGTTCACTGTGATGTTCGCTGCGCCAACTAGCGGTGGGGTATCTGAAGCTGGCTCATAACCCAAATTTTAGCTCGCAACTCAAAACAAAAAATCGGCCGAGAGACGGCTCGTATCTTGAAAAACTCGTTAGTCGGGACACTTGTAAGTCAAGGCCCCACTGTACTTCAATCAGAGTTGATTATGGACTGGTACTGGGGGTGCTGAGAAATGGACATGATTTTGGCATATTTTGAAGATAGAGCTGGGAAGATATGCTGCTCAATTAGACATGAGATGTCAGAGAAAAAGAAGACTTATGAGTGGTTTCCAGATTGAATTCTTCATTGACAGTGAACTTGCCATTTCCATTGATGGTACAATTGCAGATAAGACAGGGGGGAGTTGGGTTTTGGACATATCAATGTGTGAAGAATGTTAAGTATCCAAATATGGATGTCAGGCCATCGGATGAATTTACAAATATGGAGTGTCAGGAGAAGGGTCTAGGCTGGAGCTATGCATTTGGAATCAGCAAGCATATGATTGAAATTTAATTAAAGGACTGAGCCAGCCAGGCCAAAACCACATGGAAGTGAGATGAGAAAGAGAGAAGTCCCAGTCCTGGATCATTGGCGTTTCCAATGGTGGTTACCGTGAAGGGGTTGGGAGTGGAGAGGGAGGAAAAGCATGATGACTGCCTTTTGGTAAAGAGAATGCAGGTTTTCTAGTACAAATGTTTTCTCAACAGTGTTGAGTGCTATAGAAAGGGCATTTAAGATCTCCATATATTCACCGTTTTGGAGGCCACTGGGAAGATGGACATGGGCAGTTAAGGCAGCAGTTCTCAACCTATGGGTCGCGACCCCTTTGGGGGTTGAATGACCCTTTCACAGGGGTCACCTAAGACCATCAGAAAACACATATATAATTACATATTGTTTTTGTGATTAATCACTATGCTTTAATTATGTTCAATTTATAAGAATGAAATTGGGGGTCACCACAACATGAGGAACTGTATTAAAGGGTCTCGGCCTTAGGAAGGTTGAGAACCACTGAGTTAGGGTATAGTTCTATCATCGTGAGTGGTTGAGTTTAAGAGGGAAGGGGTAAAAAGAGAAAACCTTACTGTATTAAAAACCACTGCACAGATTTCTTTCCTTATCAATGGAACAGAGAAGGCTGCTGGAGCAGGAATGATGTGTAAGACATAACATGTTAAATAGGCTTAACAATCCATGGAGACCTACTTTCAAGCCCTGCTATTTACTGTTTCTAGAGTTTGAGAAAATAATCACATGAAGTCTTTGAGTCTTGTCATCGTAATGTGGAGATGATAATGGCCACCTGGAGGTGGTTTCATGGGTCAGCTAGATGGTATGCTACCTGTGTGACACACTCAGGTATGAGTATTTAAAAAAATCACTATTAGTGACTTAGAGACAAAGAATAGCAATCATAGTAGTAATATTTGTTAATTGTGATATTAAAAATAAAACTATATTAATGAAATTCACTCTTTTAATTATTTATAAAGAGAAAACACTGAATATTTTACATGCTTACTTCTTCACCGAGATTTCATATGTAGATTTACTTATTATGTGTATAAGTAAAATTTCGCATCAATCTCATTGGGACTTCCCAGTGCCAGTATTTGTGTCCTATTGCTGCCCCAGACTTAGTTACTTAAAGCCACATGCATTTATTAGCTCAAGGTTCTGTAGATAAGACTTCCAGATGGGGTGAGCTGGCTTCTCTGCTTAGGGTTTCACAAGATCAAAATCAAGTTGTTGGCCAGGCGAGGCTTCTGTGAAAGACCTGGGAAGAATATCTTCCAGCCTTCCTTAGGGTCTTGGCATAGTGCATTTCCGGGCAGCTGTAGGGCTGAGATCCCCGTCTCCTTGCTGACTGCCAGTTGGAGGTCAACTGCCTTTCTCCTCATGGGGTGCCCCCTCCATCTGCAAAGCCAGCAAAGCCAGATCAGATGCAAATATCTCTGCCTTTTTCTGGCAGGAGCCCAATATCCAAAGCAGCCTCTCTGATTTTTTTAAAAATATATTTTATTGATTTTTTACAGAGAGGAAGGGAGAGAGATAGAGAGTTAGAAACATCGATCAGCTGCCTCCTGCACACCTCCTACTGGGGATGTGCCTGCAACCAAGGTACATGCCCTTGACCGGAATCAAACCTGGGACCTTTCAGTCCACAGGCCGACGCTCTATCCACTGAGCCAAACCAGTTTCGGCTCTCTGATTTTTTTAAAAGAAGTTGATGTGACTATATTAGACCCACCCAGATAATCTCCCTCTTGAGTATCACCAGAGTATGAAGGTATGGGTTCTACCTCAGAATTCCACCTAACATAGCTTTGAAAGTGATGATTTTTATATTAATGAAACTTTCTTATAGTTTCTTAGAAGAAATTTTATATATTCCAAGTAGTTTTTAAATTTTATTTTAAATTCACAAAGATATTCCGAAGAGCACCCAAGTGCTTTGGGTGTAGAGAAAAGGATGCCAAGTGGTTATGCACTTGTTTTGTTATAGCATCAGTGGTTATGTTTTCAATGGGGCAATAATGAGCCCTGGATTCAGAGCAGCAGTGGAACACACTCAGATGTAATGAAGAATATTCTCAGTGACCTGCAAGATGAAATACTTGCTGTGCTTTCTCTAGCAGTTGTTAGAGAATGAGGAATGGTGTGATTATTCTCTTCAGTATAATGGATTCCTATGTGTTCACCAGCCTTTTCCATCTCCCACAAAATTTCTTCCACAGTTGATGTAAAGCTGGACCCGGCCACAGCGCATCCTAGCCTCCTCTTGACTGCTGACCTGCGCAGTGTGCAGGACGGAGAACTGTGGAGGGATGTCCCCAACAACCCCGAGCGATTTGACACGTGGCCCTGCATCCTGGGTCTGCAGAACTTCTCATCAGGAAGGCATTACTGGGAAGTCATGGTGGGAGAAAGAGCAGAGTGGGGTTTAGGAGTCTCTCAAGACTCAGTGTCAAGAAAGGGGGAAACTACACCATCTCCCGAGAACGGAGTGTGGGCCATGTGGCTGCTGAAAGAGAATGAGTACATGGTCCTTGCCTCCCCGTCGGTGCCTCTCCTCCACCTAGAACGGCCTCGTCGCATTGGGATTTTCTTGGACTATGAAGCAGGTGAAATCTCCTTTTATGACATCACAAATGGGTCTTACATCTACACATTCAGCCAACTGTTCAATGGTGTTCTCCGACCTTACTTTTTCGTCTGTGACACAACTCCTCTTGTCCTGCCACCTATGACAGAAGCAGAGTCAGGAAATAGCGCAGCCAGCAGTCACCCTAATCCTGCTTCTAACATTAGAGATGACCATTCCTAAAATTCTGTCTGGAGATACACTCCAAGTGTAGCAGTTTCCTGGAGCAGAGTGGAGGAAATACAAATGCGAGGCCTGAACAAATGTCCCCATTTAGGACAGCACTTTAGTCATTGCTGCTATGGAAAATTTCCCACAGGGACAAAAGACAAAGTATGAACTATTTGCATTTGGAAGAGCATTGTGAAATTGAAATATAATAATATTAGAAATGGAATATTCCCATCACTTTTTTATCAAGATGGCTCCACATGCTTTCTTGAGGACTCTTTTAAAAATGAATTTTGTATTAAATATATTTACATATTCATTATAATTTCTCATTCCTTTCAATTCATATCTTCCATGTATTAACAATTAGAAATGGCAATTCTTTTTCAACAATTTATTTTTTCAATTACCATTGACATATGATATATTAGTTTCAGGTGTATACTCTGGTGATTAGACATTATATAACTTACTGAACGGTCATCCTGATAAATCTCATACCCATCTGAAACCATAAATAGTTATTAGAATATTATTGACTATATTCCCCATGCTGTTCTTTACATCCCCATGACTATTCTATAACAATGAATTTGTACTTTTCCATCCCCTCACCTTTTTCAACCATCCCTTTAACCCCCTTCCATCTGGCAACTGTCACAATGTTCTCTATATCTACGAGTCTGTTTCTGTTCTGCTTGCTTATTTATTTTGTTTTTTAGATTACATTGTTAATATATATGTATTTATTGGCATTTTATTATTCATATATTTTATCTTTTTCTTTCTTTCTTGTTCTTCTTAAAGAAGACCCTTTAACATTTCATGGTGGTGATGAACTCCTTTAGCTTTTTCTTGTCTGGGAAGCTCTTTATCTGACCTTCAATTCTAAATAATAGCTTTGCTGGGTAGAGTAATGTTGGTTGTAGGTCCTTGCTATTCATCACTTTGAATATTTCATGCCACTTCCTCCTGGCCTGCAAAGCTTCTGTTTAGAAACCAGCTAACAGTATTATGGGACTTCCCTTGCTTTTCTCTTGCTGCTTTTAAGGTTTTCTCGTTGTCTTTAATCTTTTGACTTTTAATTGTAATGTGTCTTTGTGTAGGCCTCTGTGAGTTCATCTTGTTTGGGACTCTCTATGCTTCCTGGACTTGTATGTCTTTAGCAGGTTAGGGAAGTTTTCTGTCACTATTTTTTCAAATAGATTTTCAATTTCTTACTCTCTCTCTTCTCCTTCTGGTACCCCCATAATATGCTTGTCATCCCAGAGGCTCCTTACACTATCTTCATTTTGGGGGTTCTTTTTTCTTTTTGCTGTTCTGACTGGATGCTTTTTGATTCTTTATATTCCAAATTTCCAATTTGCTTTTGGCTTCATCTACTCTACTTTTGATGTTCCTATATTATTCTTCATTTCACTTAGTGTATTGTTCATTTATGACTGGTTCTTTTTTATGGTTTCTGTGTTCATTTTTTATGCTGTTGAAGTTCTCAGTAAGTTCCTTGAACATCCTTATAACCATTTTTTTGAACTCTGTATCTGGTAATTTGCTTGCCTCCATTTCATTTAATTTTTTCCTGGAGATTTCTCTTGTTTTTTCATTTGGGACCTGTTTCTTTATCTCTGCATTTTGGCTTCTTCCTTATGTTTGTTTCTATGTAGTAAGACTTCTGTATCTCCTGACTTGGTAGAGTGGCCTTGTGTAGAAGGTGTCCTGTAGGACCCAGTGGTGCAGCCTCCTCAGTCACCCGAGCTGGGTGCGCTAGGTGTGCCCCTGTGTGGGCTGTGCACACTGTCCTGGTGTAGTTGAGCCTTGATTGCTGTTGGTGTCACTGTGAGGGATTGACGCCCAGGCTTATTGGCTGTGAGGACCAACTGTGACTACAGCAGAGGAGTTGCTGTGCAGGATTCAACTGTATGGCATAGAACTTGCTTTGGTGGAGCTTTGGTGCTCACCAAGTCTTCCCCTTTAGTGTATAGCCATGGAGGTGGTAGGGTTCTAATCTAGCATGGTCTGAAGCTGTCCACTGGCTCTGGGGCCTCCTGAGAGGTACTAGGTCAGTACTAGGGAACTTCTCTTCCTGGCCCTGGATCCCTGGGCTGGAAGGTGTGGTGTGGGACTGGGTACCTTGCCTGGGGTCACCCAGCACAAGCCACAGAGTGATCTGCAAATGGTTTCTACTTGTACTGGGCCTAGAGGTGCCCAGGAGAAGCCAATCTGCCATTAGTGCCAGGCCTGGAGCCTCCTGGGAAGAGGTACAAGGTACACAGAGGCCAGATGCTACTTGTTTGAGCTACTTGTTTGAGAGACTTTGGGAAAGTCCTAAGCATGAGGCAAAAGAGGCTATTCATATAGAAATGGGCCCACAATTTTGGGGCAGGGGGTGTCTCAGGGAATCAGTATGATGGGGTGAACAGTGTGAGCCAGGTTGATGGAGACTTAGATATGGCACACACCTGCTGGATCTGTGGGGGGAGGGCTCAGAAAAGGAACATTGGCCTTTGCCAGCCTTTTTTCTAGCAGAAAGTTGCCTTCCCCAGCTCTCACCCTGATGCTGAACAATTCAGTTCCTCCCTGTATGTTCCTGGTTCCTTTCAAGCTGCTGCTCCACTGGATCTCAGAGGAAGTGAGTCCAAGTAAGTCTGTGCATGGGCCCTTTCAGAGGAACTGCCTGGGACTTCAGCAGCTCTCCACCTCATTCAGGCACAATCTCTGCTGGTTTTTACAGCCAGAAGTTATGGGGAACTTCTCTTCATGGCCCTGGGTCCCTAGGCTGGAAGGTGTGGTGTGGGACTGGGACCCCTTGCTCCTCCAGAGGGACTTCCATAGCCAAGATATGTCTCCCAACCTTAAAGCATCACACATGGATGTAGGACCAGCCTGTTCCACATCTCCACCCCTTCTACCAGTCTTGGTATGGCTTCTTCCTTAAATCCCTGATTGTAGGACTTTCATTTAGCTAGATTTCAGGCAGTTCTGAATGATGGTTGTTCTGTAGTTGTAATTTTGATGTGGTTGTGTGAGGATTCAAGTACCTCGTTTACCTATGCTGCCATCTTGACTAGAAGTAGAAATGGCAGTTCTTAAATTGATTGAGAACTGTCCAATATCATTCTAGCATCAGATTCACAATTGTCTTTCTTCTCTTCATTTTTCTTCTCCTCTCTCATTCCCTCTCTCTTTTTTCTTGCTTTGTCTCTCTATCTTTCACTCTATTTCTCTCCCTCTTTTCCTCTCTTTCTTCTTTTTTTGCATGATACCTATTATTATTTCATCTCCCATATTCTTCCATATATATATATATATATATATATATATATATATATATATATATCCTATATAATAAAGAGCTAATATGCTAATGGTCATCATACCCTCATGCCATTATGCTGGAATGGCTCAGACACTCAACACTGGGGAGAGAGGAATGGGGACTAGCCAGGCCCAAATGAGCTCACAAGAGAGGAATGGGAAACAGCCAGGCACAAATGAGCTTGCGAGAGAGGAATGGCGACTAGCCAGGCACAAATGAGCTCGCGAGAGAGGAATGGGGTTCAGCCAGGCTGCAGCCTGGGAGAGGGACAAGCCACCCGCCCCATGGTCCCAGACGCCAGCAGCTGTGCCTGCACCTGCAGCCCAGGAGATGGACAAGCCACCTGCCCTGCGGTCCCAGGCGTCAGTGGCTGCGCCTGTGCCTGTGGCCCAGGAGAGGGACAAGCCACATGCACCACAGTCCCAGGCACCAGCGTATGGGGCTGCAGCCTGGGAGAGGGACAAGCCACACCACCGTGGTCCCGGGTGCCTGTGGCTGCGGCCCAGGCGAAGTCGCCCACCCACGGTCCCCTGTGGCTGCAGCCAGCCCAGGCGAAGCTGGCCTGGGTCCTGGGTGCCTGCAGTCGGCCAGAAGAGGGAATCCTGGGTCCTGGGTGCAGGGCAAGGCAGAGGCTGTTAGAGGCTATCAGGTCAGCAGGGGAGCAGTTAGGGGCGATCAGGCAGGCAGGCAGGCAGAGGGGTTAGGGGCAGTAAGGCAGGAAGGCAGGTGAGCAGTTAGGAGCCAGTGGTCTGGGATTTCGAGAGACAGTCAGACATCCCCTGAGGGGTCCCAGATTGGAGAGGGTGCAGGCTGGGCTGAGGGACCACCCCCCTCCCCATGCATGAATTTCATGCACTGGGCCTCTAATACACACACACACACACACACACACACACACACACACACACACACTGAGTGGCCAGATTATTATGACCACCTGATGTCTGTAGGCAAATTATCTATAATTTCCCACTGAAGTTGCTAGAGGGCCAGATCATTATAAACGTCTGAGTAGCACAACATACCTAAGTATCGTTGCTGATCAACTTCATCCTATCATGTTGATGGCGTATCCCAATTGAGATGGCTTCTTCCAACAAGACCATGTGCCATGCCACGGTGCTCGTATTGTGCAGGAGTGGT
>NW_005871350.1:145460-172200 GCF_000147115.1 Myotis lucifugus | reverse complement strand
ATCCATGCTGTGGAAATGGTAAGAGTTCCTTTTTCTTCTTCCTCTTCTTAAAGAATACCTTTCAGCATTTCATATAATGCTGGTTTGGTGGTGATGAACTCCTTTAGCTTTTTCTTATCTGTGAAGCTCTTTATCTGACCTTCGATTCTGAATGATAGCTTTGCTGGATAAAGTAATCTTGGTT
The DNA here is from genome assembly GCF_000147115.1 of Myotis lucifugus. Lineage (NCBI taxonomy): Eukaryota > Metazoa > Chordata > Mammalia > Chiroptera > Vespertilionidae > Myotis > Myotis lucifugus. The sequence goes on along the minus strand of NW_005871350.1, from coordinate 172,016 downwards.
GTAGGTTCTTGCTATTCATCACTTTGAATATTTCTTGCCACTCTCTTCTGGCCTGCATGGTTTCTGTTGAGAAATCAGCTGACAGTCATATGGGTACTCCCTTGTAGGTAACTGACTTTTTTTCTCTTGCTGCTTTTAAGATTCTCTCTTTGTCTTTTGCTCTTGGCATTTTAATTATGATGTGTCTTGGTGTGGTCCTCTTTGGATTCCTTTTGTTTGGGGTTCTCTGTGCTTCCTGGACTTGGAAGTCTATTTCTTTCAGCAGGTAGGGGAAGTTTTCTGTCATTATTTCTTCAAATAGGTTTTCAATATCTTGCCCTCTCTCTTCTTCTGGTACCCCTATAATTCTAATGTTGGTACGCTTGTAGCTGTCCCAGAGGCTCCTTACACTATCTTCGTATTTTTGGATTCTTTTTTTCATTTTGCTTTTCCGGTTGGGTGTTTTTTGCTTCTTCGTATTTCAAATCTTTGACTTGATTCTTGCGATCCTCTGGTCTGCTGTTGGGAGTCTGTATAATATTCTTTATTTCAGTCAGTGTATGCTTAATTTCTAGTTGGTCCTTTATCACAACATCGAGGGTCTCATTAGATTTCTTGAGGATCTCACTACATTTATCGGCGGTTTCCATAAAATTCTTGAAAAATCTTAGAACCGTGGTTTTGAACTCTATATCCAGTCGTTTGCTGTCCTCCATTTCTGTCATTTGTGACCTGTTTCTTTGTCTCCGCATTTTTTATGCTTCCCTGTGTTGGTAGAGTGGCTTTGTGTGCTAGGTGTCCTATAGGGCCCAGTGGTTCAGCCTCTCCAATTACCTGAGGTAGACACTCTTGGTGCACCCCCTTGTGGGCTTTGTGCACAGTCTTGTTGTAGTTATGCCTTGGTTGTTTCAGGTGTCACTGAGAGGAATTGACCTCCAGGCCAATTGGCAGTGAGAATCAGCTGTGTCTACAGTTGGAGAACTTCTGTGCTGAAGACACTCTTTCTGGGGCAAGACTTGCTTCAATGGGGCTTTGGTGCTCACTGAGTCTGCCCCCTGAGTGTGTTCCTTATGAATCTGAGGAGTTGTAATCTGGATGGTTCCACTCTGACCACTGGGTACACTGGCTCTTGGATCTAAGGAGGTGCTAATTAAGCCTCTTCCTGAGGTTACCCAGCAGGAGCTACAAAGAGATATGCAGATTCCCCTTCCTTTTTTGGGGGTTTGGGGGTGCCCAGATGAGGCCCAGCTGTGAAGCAATGCAAGCTGCTGTGGGGCCTTGGGCCTTCTCTTGGAAGTTCTGGGTCTGTCTGGCCCAGCTGCAATTTGTTAGGTAATTTTCAGGTTGCAAAGGACCCGGGCATTCATATGCAAAAGCCTTTGCAGCAGCCTGGAAGGGGCGGGGTCTCGGAATCAACAGGGCGGAGCAAGCAGCTATGGCTGATTCTCAGCCCTGCCAAAGGGGCCCCGCGTCTCAGTGTCCCGGTAATTGCTGCCAGCACCTCTGAGGGAAAGCCGCCCTCAAGTTCCGAGTTCTGCCTGCTGCCAGACCGTCCAGTTTCTCCTCGTATGAGCCCTGGGACCCCAGAGATTTCCCGGAACCGGAGTTCAGAGCAGTCGGGAGCTTGTGACTCCCTCCCGATCAAAAAAGACAGCCGTGTCCTCAGGTGCCCGCCCCTTTCCGCGCGCTGGGAGCCCCCGTACCTCTGCACTTTACTTTCGTAGCTCCTCTGAGTCTGTGTGCTCTTCTCTTTCCTTCTAGTTGTAGAATTTCCACTCAGCCAGCCTTCCTGTGGTTCTGGATAATGACCGTTCTGTCTTTTAGTTGTATTTTTTGAAGTTGTTGTCGGAGGCAGCAATTTCCGGTGTTTACCTATGCCGCCATCTTGGTTTCCTATAATGATTTCTTTTATTTATTAAACCAGCTTAAGTCTTTCTTCATCCCTTGCATTCCAAGAGCCACAAAACTTTGTGCAGAGGGTGATGCAGGCTCGTGTTTCAGAGGAGCAGGTGATTTCCTAGATTGGATTCTGAAGAACAGGTAAGATGGATGGGCTGAGAATGAAACATTCGTAGGTGAACGAAGCACCCATAGTTTCTATCAGAGCCACTGGAAACCATCGCAAAGAAACCTTCAAGCCAAAGAAGAAAATGGATGATCTCGGCAAACGCAGCAACTTCAAGCAGTTTACAGAATTGCCAAGTTAATAAGAAGTAGGGCTTGTGTCGAACAAGATAGGCTGGGCCAAGCATTTGAAGATGCTTTGGACGTACTGAGGCAACATTCAACTGGAGATCTTCAGTACCCACCAGATCGCTAAGACTGCGTGCATTTCATCAGCCACTCTTCTCATTCCGAGGAAATCCTAGCTACTATAGTGCGCTGCCTCCAGAGCAACCTCTCTGTAACTGGAAAACAGTAATAAACCGTCCTGTGGACCTCTGTCTTGAAGGGAATATTCATCCATCTCTGCAGAACATCCCTGAAAACCAGCTGGTACAATCTCCTGTTCTCCAGCAAAAGGGAGGAAAGGCAGGAAGAAGCTCTGACTGTTTGAATACCTTCATGAATCTCTGTGTAATCCCAAGATGGCATCTTGTATTCAGTGGATAGATAAAACCAAAGGCATCTTTCAGTTTGTATCAAAAAACAAACAAAACTTGCCCAACTTTTGGGCAAAAGAAAAGACCGTGACTTACCAGAAAATGGCCAGGGCACTGAGGAATTACGGAAGAACTGGGGAAATCACCAAATCCGGAGGAACTAAGTAACCAATTCAATGAGGCCATTCTCTAAAGTCTCTCTCCATCTTACTTCTTGGAAAAAGAGATCTTCTACTCACAGTATGTTCAACCTGATCAAGGATATCCAAGTTTACTAGTAAGTAGCTGGAATGCAAATTGTAACTATACATATGCCAATTACCATGAGCTGAGTTACCCTAATTGCTAAATATAATCTTACATATTATGATTTCCTAACATCAGAAATCCCTGAACCCACAATACAATGTATAGCTAATAAATTATAGAATTGTATACTATATAATTTTATTAACCAATGTCACCCTAATAAAATTCAATAAAAATAAAATAAAAAAGAAATATCTGTTAAAAACAACAACAACAACAAAAACTTTGTGCATCTCCTGGTATGACTGTTCTTCTTCCCTTCCCAATTCCTGGAAGGTCTCTAATGTTTTTTTCTGTAATTCTGATTCATTACCAGTAAAATGCTCTAAATCCACATCCATTTCCTGATTATCCTTCTACTTTCTCCTCCATCTTTTCTCCTGAATGCAGACTCCTCTACTCAACTCTCCACTTGTCATCAAAATACACATTAAAGTCAACATACCTAACACTTTACCCTAAAGTTTTACCCCAACTCCTTGCCTAGTGAACACACACACACACACACACACACACACACACACACAGGCTTCTACATCTAAGTGGGTGACAACTACATTCTACATTCTTTCAAATGCCCAGGTAGAGAATCTGGGGATTCCACTCTTGATTTCACTGGCTCACGTTCAGTTCGTCAGCAAATGCTGCCAGCTTTCCCTTCACAGCATCACCAGAGCTCTGCCAGCCCTATCTCTGCCTCTGCATCCATGGCCTGAACTCCCTCCACTCCCTTGGGGTTGCTGCATCAGTTTCCTAACATCATAATCCTGGCTGTATTCTGGCCATTCTCACATCTATTCTTAATGCTGCAGCTTGGCTCATCCTTTTAGTGCCCAAGATAGAAGTACACTGGCCTCCCTTGCTGGCCACATTCCACCATCAGGCCTTTCTCCCAGCTGTGTCTTCTACCTGCAATTCCCTTTGCCCTGATGTCTCCTTTACTTATTCCATTTAAACCTTAAATCCTGCTCAAACTCAGATTCTCAGTGAGGACTATACAGCCCTTGTCCACTCTGGGCCCACCCTCCCAGTGCCCTTCACCAATAATATATTGGAAAGTAATATATTTCCCCAATATATTATTTATCAACTTCCAATGTGTTACATTGCTGTCGTATTTATTAGTTCATTTTTGTTCTGTTGCTTTTGTCTTTTTTTTGGTAGAATGTAAGCACTCTGTGGGAGGGGTCTTTGTCTGTTGACAGCAATATGTTCAATATCGCCTAAGCACCTCAAACACCGGTTTGTCCTTGGTGTCATTCACTGCACACTTACTGAACAAATAAATGATTGCTTGCTGGGGTTGCAGAAATAAATGATGGAGCTGACAGTGTTTTGTGGGAAATGTAGTATTCTGAAGTGATATTATTATTATTTATAACCAATCACTGGCCAATAAAGTTTAATGTCAAGTGCTAAGTGAGTAAAATCAATTTTTATGTGTAGAGGAAATTTGAATAGAAGACTGAGTTTGCAGAGGTGATGGAATCTAGTGATAGGCATGGTCCTACGGAGCCTCCTATAGCTTTAATTTCTGTGACAACACAATGACACCTCGAAATCCCGCTTTGCCTCATACACATGACACATGACACCTGTCTTACACTTGCTAGAAATATGGGTAACATTTTATAAAATTCTATGGACTAAAACCTTTTTTTAAAAAAATTGAGTTATGTTCCATGTGTCCCTCTTCATCTGAACTGCACAATAGTGCCAACTCCTCTCCCCCACAGGATGCCTTGGGTCTGCTCTCCTTGTCTTCACTTCCTACTATTGTGCATCTCTCTGTTATTATACATTGGCCTTTTTTCTAGCCCACATTATTATAAAGAATGACTAAATTAATAAAGAATGATTAAAAAGTCACCCCCTAACATTAGATTCTAGTTTCTATGTCTACAGTTTATCAGAAACTGGATGATTTATTTAAATAACTACTTTGATCATTTACCCACCTTCACCCCACAATGGGGTGACTGTTTGGTCAAGTGATGTAACTAAATTGCTAATTATTCTAGCATGTGGGAAGGCCCTAAATGATGAGAACTGGGAGGGTGGTGATATGTGGAGCTGGTGGGAGCAGGAAGTAAAATAGCTTTATTTGCCAGTAGAAGGAACTGAGCAAATTTAGAGTAGTAATTTAAACTCTTCAGTCCCCAAGGGCAGAGAAATGGAGACACTGGGATTTATTAAAGCCATCTGTTCTCTTAGCACTGGCCCTGCGTTCACGTTTCTGGGGAGCAGCTCTTCCATTGTACCAGGAAGAGGGCAGGATGGAGGAGGGTTGCACGTGCTACACACCTACAGTTCTACACACTCTCCTGCAAGGTGCATTCTCTTCACATCCTGAGTTTGTGCCTGTATCTATTCAAAAGCACCCAAATAATTATTTTGACATATTCCTTAGTCAGTTGACTTAAAAAGTATGATTTTGCTCTGGTGTTGCCTGGCTGAGTGCAAGGACTCAATTATTATTCATTTATTTACTTTATTATTATTTAAATTTTCAGCCTTGTGATATCATAGTTGCCTCTGTAAGAGCATTAAAACACGGTCATAGCCCTGGCCAGTTTGGCTCAGTGGATGGAGCATTGACCTACAGACTGAAAGGTCCTGGGTTTGATTCCGGTCAAAGGCACATGCACGGTTGCGAGCTCAATCCCCAGCGTGGGGCATGCAGGAGGCAGCCGATCAATGATTCTCTCTCATCATTGATGTTTCTATCTCTCTCTCCCTCTCCCTTCCTCTCTGAAATCAATAAAAAATATTTATTAAAAAAAAACCCACATTGCCCTAGCTGGTTTGACTCAATGGATAGAGCGTCAGCCTGCGGACTGAAGGGTCCCAGGTTCGATTCCAGTCAAGGGCACATGCCTGGGTTGCAGGCTCCATCCCCAGTAGGGGGCGTGCAGGAGGCAGCCAATCAAGGATTCTCTCATCATTGATGTTTCTATCTCTCTCCCTCTCTCTTCCTCTCTAACATCAATAAAAATATATTTTTTTTAAAAACCCATGGTCATATGTACACAATATAATAAATCATGGGTTTATGATATTTTCTCCACTTCTCCCTAGTCAGTTTTTGAAACTGGAGGGATTAAGCAAAACAAACCCTCATAGACACAAACGACAGCATGGTGACTACCAGAGGGGAAAGGGTGGGGGGAGGTAGAAAGGGTAAAAGGGGGATAAATGGTGAAGGAAGGAGACTTGACTTGGGTGGTGAGCACACAATACAATATAGAGATGATGCATATAGAATTGTACACCTGAAACCTGTATAATTTTATTAACCAATTTCACCCAGTAATTTTATTATAAAAAGAAAGAAAGTAAATAGAAATAAAAAAGTTTGAACTGACATATGATGACATCCTCTTTTCAAATCCCCAAATAAAGCTAAATAAATTAAATAAAATAGTTCACCCTGTTGGTTCCTTAAATTAGAAAAAATATTAATCAATGTGCCCATAAAATTTTTTCCACTATCTAGGACAATGGGTTATTCATTTTTTATGCATAAAATTCTTAGTAAAAAAATGTCAAACACTTCTTTATTTTCAGTAGATCTAAAGAGGAAAAAAACACAAACTATGATCCTGTTCCAGGTAGGATGGGACCAACTATGCCTCAATTGATTTTTAAACATATCATAATTCTTGGGAGCAAGGCAAGGGAACAAATGGCCCAGCAGTGGCATGAGTCCCAACTTTGCTCTCATGAAGTAATAAATCCTTAATATATCAAGGGACAAATTCTCATGGTCCTCATTTTCTGCCCGGAGCCTATGGGATTTGTTGTGATGCATGCCCATGGCACACCTCAGTGTATGTACTAATGAGCCCTATGGGTCCAGAAGTTTCCCTGGAGCGTGGGGCTGTGGATGACCCCAGATCACCGTCAGGGTCTCTCTCCATTCTTTTTTCAGGAAAACAGCATCACTGGGGCTCATTGCCTTACACCTGCACAATCATCATGGTCCATTGCATTTACAGAGCCATGGGCTACAGCCAGGAGAGGTGCCTTTTTTCCTCCACATGTGCAGTTACACCTGGTAGAGCAACTGCCTGAACCCAGGAGAGGAGAAGACATCCCGTGCATGGAGGTCCCCCAGCTAGATCTGCACCTTCCGACTTCTGATTTTTAATGGAACCTGGTAGCACAGAAGTAAATACTGTGAGTAGATTTCTGGATTGAGGAACTCAATTTATAAATTGCACTTCTCTATTGGTTGGTTAAATTAAAAAGCCATATAGATAAACTATCAACTGTAAAAAAACGAAGGATTTTTTACCCTTTACAACAGCGTGGATGGACCTGGGGAATATCATGCTGAGTGAAATAAGCCAGCCAGAGAAAGACAAATATCACATGATCTCACTTATTTGTGGAATCTAATGAACATAATAAACTGACCAACAAAATAGATCCAGAGGATACATGGAACAAACCTCGGTGGGTGAGGGGGATGGGAAGAGATTTACCAAAGAATTTATGCAATGGGCACAAACAATACTGTGGTGAAAGCCTGGAGTGGGGCGGGTGCTGGAGGAGGCGGGTGGATGGGGAGGAAAACTGGGGGACAGCTGTAATACTGTCAACAATTTTAAAAGCCATATAGAATGTCTCAAAGGAATAGAAAATGAGGAACGTGTCCTTTGCTATTGGAAAATGTGTGGATTATGACATACACCTTAGACACAAATCTATACACAAACACATAACATCACAACTTATGTTACTTAATTAAAACAAATCAAACTTACTAGTGCAAAATTATTTTTTTAAAGATGAGATATAAAAGTGCTGAAGAGACAAAGTATAAAAGAACACAAAATAAAAGTTATTATTTTTTTTATGTTGGGACTAGAGTTTGTTTTGTTAAGAAAGACTGAGGTTTGTCAAGTGCATGTGAGGAAATGAGACCTGAGATGTGAGTTTCATTTTTTTTTTTTTAAAAAAAAAAAAGGAAGAGCATTGAAAAGGTTATTATCAGCTGTGGGTGTGATGGAGAGGTGTCACTCTTAGCTAGAAAGATGCAAAACATGGGCCTGCTCTGAAAAACATGGTCCTGTTTCCTGCCATCTATCATCGTAGCCACGTATTTTGGGAGTTTAAATTCTTTAGTCTTCAATATTAAAAAAATGTTTCATTATTTTCTTGCCAATTTTTTGAAAATATTATTAAAAAGGTAGCCTTTCATTTGTCATGTTGAAAACTCTAGTATTTTTTATTATTCTTTATATTTTTAGTGGTGTTTCTTATAGCATTATTAAAAATATGCAAATTTAGTTATATTTTGCTTTATTGCTTTTGAGAATTGCAATTTGCCTAGTGAGACCTATCTAAATTCAAGATGATCAGGAAACAACTTTTGTGCTTTATTATAATAGTTATATTTAATGTTTAAATATTTGATTTGTTATTTGTTTTGGTGAAAGCAGTGAATGAGTGATTCACACTCCCCAACTCCAAATGCCCTCCATTGACCATGGTTTATTATATTCCAAAGTGTGTTTGAATATATGTTAAATATAGAATTTCTCTGCCTAGAGAAATGGGCTTAGTTTCCCATTTCCTGTGTATATGACACATAAGCTTTAGGCAACATACTTTCATATTTACCAACTATTAAAAAATATCAAAATATCTATAAAATAAATAAGGTAGCTTGATGATTACCATTTTAGATGAGAAAACTATAAAAGGTAAAGAGCTTTCTGTGATCTTGTTGGCTAAGGGACTGTAGCAGTGGGGTTGGGGCTGTAGCACAAGACGTGTTAAATCGATGCCTCTATGTTGTCTGTAAGACTGGTGCTCTAGGTCTTCAAACATGCTTTGTTTGAATGTGATAAACTCTTAGCATTGCAATATGATAAAGGTTTCTGCACATGTATGTACATTATTGCATTAAAGTTGCATTACCTGTTGTGGTCTTATTTTTCTCAGGCAGCATATAGTGCTTTGGAAGAAAAAAATATATATACTCAATTTCTTAAAAATCAGACCAATATAGAGAGAGAGATGTTAATTTATGTGTATGTTGCTTTAGTAATATTCAGTTATCTCATGTATTATTTATTTATTTGGGTACTTTAAAATTACCCCAAGAATAATGGTCAAATGAATGAGGTGTGTCCTTGAGTTAAAGAACAAATAAAATATTCTTCATATAATGGATATTTTCTACATACTATTAATTCATTATTCTGGGATTCCATTTTGGGTCTTTGAAGTTTTAGCGGGAGCTAAGGAAATCGTGTTTCAAGAAAAATCAGTGGCTGGGCCATGACAGGACTAGCTTCTGTCATTAAAATGACAAGCGGTGCCAGCAGCGCAGGACGAAGACTCTGAGCCCAATTTCCTTGGTTCAAATAAGCGCTGCCTTTTCTAGAATATGCTCATTTGCTTAAAATACATCTGCCCCAGTTTCCTTTTCTGTAAATGTGGGATAATAAGACTGTCAACTCCATATCACTGTTGTTGGAGTTAAATGAGTAAATAACTGACGCGACCTGAATGGTTGGGTTCAGGATCTGAAGGAGGGGCTGATGCACAAATGAAAACACTAGACAAGAAATATGAATTATTAAGGGGTGGGGGCCAGGTGGTGTCTCTTTCATGAAGAGCACACTGACCTCTGGCCGGTCTGCTTTTTATTTACTTGAATACACATTTGCCCTTTAGCAATGCATACAGGCATATCAAAGGTAAAGTTTGGTAAACAGTAAAAGGGTTATCAGGTTAGGGAATTGCCTTGAGCCACCACTATCTCAACAGGAACAATCAGTGCTTAGCATCAGCCCTGCTAATGCCCAAGGTCCACCAGCCTTCCGCGTTCCTTGGTGCACTGACAGTATTGGCAAGCTGTGGCTTCCCGCAAATAACTGTAAAAAGCATAGAGGATCCCTGGTTCACAGTAAGTGCTGCCTTGTATTGTCTGTGACCATTACTGGTATTGCTGTTCTTCTTCAGGTGCAGTAGAGATGGATGGGACCAATGATAGTGCCCAGGGAGATTTCATCCTTTTGGGATTTTCTGACCACCCCCATTTGGAGAAGATCCTCTTTGTGGTCATCCTGATTGCCTATCTCCTGACCATTGTGGGCAACACCACCATTATTCTGGTGTCCCGGCTGGACTCCCACCTCCACACTCCCATGTACTTCTTCCTCACCCACCTCTCCTTCCTGGACCTCAGTTTCACCACCAGCTCCATCCCCCAGCTACTCTATAATCTCAGTGGGCATGACAAGACCATCAGCTACACAGGCTGCGCCATCCAGCTATTTCTCTTCCTGGGTCTGGGTGGCGTAGAGTGTTTGCTGCTGGCTGTCATGGCATATGACCGGTTTGTTGCAGTCTGCAATCCCCTGCACTACATGGTAATTATGAAACCTCGCCTCTGCATGGGCTTAGTGTCGCTGGCCTGGGGCTGTGGTGTGGCCAACTCCCTGGCCATGTCCCCGGTCACCCTGCACTTACCACGCTGTGGGCACCGCAGTGTGGACCACTTCTTGTGTGAGATGCCTGCTCTGATCCGGATGGCCTGTGTCAATACAGCTGTGATTGAGGGCACTGTCTTTGTTCTGGCAGTGGGCATCGTGCTGTCACCCCTGGTGTTCATCCTGGTCTCCTATGGCTACATCGTCAGGGCTGTGTTACAAATACGGTCAGCATCCGGGAGGAAAAAGGCCTTTAACACCTGCGGCTCCCATCTCACAGTGGTCTCGCTGTTCTATGGAAACATCATCTATATGTACATGCAGCCGGGGCACAACTCTTCCCAGAACCAGGGCAAGTTCCTCACCCTCCTCTACAACATTGTCACCCCGCTCCTGAACCCCCTGATCTACACCCTCCGAAACAGAGAGGTGAAGGGGGCACTGAGGAGGCTGCTGCTAGGTGACAGAGAGGTGGAAAAGGAGTAGGGTGAATAGGAGAGGTGGGTATCTCCAGCCTGGCCGTCAACTCCTTCAGAAGCCAGGATGGCATTTGGGACCATTCAGTAGACCTGGTCTGGACCTGTACTTCCCACAGTGTATGCCTTTTCCTGGACTTCCATAAGCTGTATCCATTCCAACATTATATGTTTTAATGCATAACTGCACAACACATATCATTCAAAAAATCCCTCTACGTGAAATTAATAGTTATAAAGATGAGTTTCCACAGCTTCTACCAGCCTTCCAAGTAGGAAACTGCCTTTCTTAACCAGTTTTGCTTTTGTTGTTGTTTTTATGTTAATTGTTCAGCAACTTTCTGTGTATTTTAGTCAAAACAATCACCGTTTGATTACTTTCTTAACTGACAGCCATCAAATGTGGGAATTCAGCAAGTTGGGTGTTCTCTGTTCCCAAATTCACATCCAACGTCTTTCACAGAATCAAGATTCTTTTCTACCGTTTGCACCCAAAGTCTAGTGTAAGATTCTGGGTAAACCAAGAAGGTAATCTATAACATGATAGGTAGATCATTTAAATACTAGAACATGATTATTTCTCAGGTATATATTTATTTTATTAGTGAGAAGGACTTAATATTTATTAAGTTCCTGCTATGAGGCAGATGCTCTTAATTTATTGAATCTTCTCTGCATTTGTTGGAGGTCAACATGATTTTCATTATTCATTTTTACCCATGCCATTCACGAAGCTTTAAGGTTTAATCATTTGCTCAATTAGAACCAAACCAGAGATATGCTGCAGGTTCTGTCTGACTCCCAACTCCTGCTGTTTCCATTGCTACATGAATTTTCAAAGAGCAAAATCCTTACTCATTTAAAGATTAGTATCACAGACCCTTTGGAACTAAAGAGCATGATTTGCTCCCATTCCTTGCGTAACACAGACCAGAGTATAGAGAAGGAAAAAGTTTTCCTGGACCCTTTAGGGTGCTTGTTGGGTCTCAAAATTAAACCAGGAAAACCCTAGCCAATTTGGCTCACTGGATAGAGCGTTGGCCTGGGAACTGAAGGGTCCCAGGTTCAATTCCGGTCAAGGGCATGTACCTTGGTTGCGGGCACATACCCAGTAGGGAGTGTGCAGGAGGCAGCTGATCAATGTTTCTCTCTCATCAATGTTTCTAACTCTCTATCCCTCTCCCTTCCTCTCTGTAAAAAATAAATAAAATATATTTTTTTAAAAGTTATTTGCCTTGCTGCCTGGCTCCCAAGTATGTTTTGTGTTCTACCAGGACCCCTGAATTGGGGGAGGGGGGAGGGGCAGGGGCTCGCCTTATTTCTAACAAGATGTCATGATCCAAAACCTGGTCCTTTCTTGGCCATCACATGGCTCTATGAATGCTTTCTTTCAGAAAAGCCTTTTGGCAATGGAAGCTAAGTGCTTGTTTAACGCTGTACAAAATGAAAGGCTTTCTAGGCAGAGGGGGCAGGAACAAGGAAGTCATACGAGGCAAAGTGAGTTGGTTAATGCAAGGTTGCTTTCCTTTCGGGTAAAGCAGGGGCAAAACAGAATAACAGTGACAGAGGCTGAGATTTATCCCACTTGTGCTGATTAGGCGATTTCTGGTTGCCTGGTTTAACATTTCATTTCAAAACTGTAACTACATCATGGTTTGCTGATGTGGGCTAAGCATAGGCGAGTCCGTTTTGGGCCTCTTGTCTTTAATGCCTCTGACAACCGATGCCTCACGGGTCATAATAAAGGTAGTTGCTGTACAATTGCGTAAGAGAGTCACCTCACTGGGTCTAACACAGAGCAAAGCTGATTTTGCCTGAGCCTGTGCTCCCAGAAAATAGCCCCAGGCCCTCTAAATCGGCCCTTTGTGTCATGTAGATTTACTTCATCTAGGTCTGAAGGTATCTCCTCCCTGATTCTCATGGATTCTTCTTCCTAAAGCAGTGACGGCGAACTTATGACACGCATGTCAGAGGTGACACGCGAACTCGTTTTTTTGGTTGATTTTTCTTTGTTAAATGGCATTTAAATATATAAAATAAATATCAAAAATATAAATCTTTGTTTTACTATGGTTGCAAATATCAAAAAATTTCTATATGTGACACGACACCAGAGTTAAGTTAGGGTTTTTCCAAAAAAAAAAAAAAAAAATGGTAGGCGTTCCTTCCTTTTTACAGCAGCACAGTATTCCATTGTGTAAATGTACCACAGCTTTTTAATCCACTCATCTACTGATGAGAACTTGGACTGTTTCCAAATCTTAGCTATTGTAAATTATGCTTCTATGAACATAGGGTTGCATATATTCTTTCTGATGGGTGTTTCTGATTTCTTAGGATATATTCCTAGAAATGGGACTACTGGGTCAAATGGAAGTTCCATTTTTAATTTTTTGAGGAAACTTCATACTGTTTTGTACATTGACTGCAGCAGTCTGCATTCCCACCAGCAGTGTACTAGGGTTCCCTTTTCACTACATCCTTGCCAGCACTTGTCGTTTGTTGATTTGTTGATGATAGACATTCTGACAGGTATGAGGTGATACCTCATTGTCGTTTTAATTTGCATCTCTCTGATGATCAGTGAGTTTCAGCATTTTTTCATGTCTCTTGGCCTTCTGTTATGTCCACTTTGGAGAGGTGTCTATTTAGGTCCTTTGCCCATTTTTTAATTGGATTATTTGTCTTCCTTTTGTTAAGTTGTATGAGTTCTTTAAATGTATTGGAAATTAACCCCTTATCAGATGTATCATTGGTAAATATGTTCTCTCATGCAGTGGGCTCTCTTTTCACTTTGTTGATGGCTTCTTTTGCTGTTCAGAAGCTTTTCATTTTGACATAGTCCCATTTGTTTATTTTCTCCTTAGTTTACTTTGCCCTAGGAGATGTATCCATAAACATATTGCTACGAGAGATATCTGAGATTTTGCTGCCTATGGGTTCTTCTAGGATTTTTATGGTTTTACAACTTACATTTAGTTCTTTTATCCATTTTGAGTTTATTCTTGTATATGGTGTAAGTTGGTGGTCTAGTTTTATTTTTTTGCATGTATCTGTTCAATTTTCCCAACACTATTTATTGAAGAGACTGTCTTAACTCCATTGTATGTTCTTGTCTCCTTTGCCAAATATTAATTGAGCATAATGGCTTGGGTCAATTTCTGGGGTCTCTGTTCTGTTCCATTGATCTGTATGCCTGTTCTTGTGTCAGTACCAGGCTGTTTTGAATATAGTGGCTTTGTAGTATAACTTGATATCTGGTATTGTGATTCCTCCAACTTTGTTCTTCTTTCCTAAGATTGCTGCAGCTATTCAGGGTCTTTTTTGGTTCCATATAAATTTTTGGAGTGTTTGTTCTAGATCTGTGTATGCCGTTGGTATTTTAATAGGGATTGCATTGAATCTATAGATTGCTTTGGGTAGTAAGCACATTTTAATGATATTGAATTAACCAATCTATGAACACAGTACTTTCTTCCTCTTGTTTATATCTTCATCTATCTCTTTTTTCAACATCCTGTAGTTTTCCAAGTACAGGTCTTTTACCTCTTCAGTTAAGTTTATTCCTAAGTATCTTAATTTTTTTGATTCAGTGGTAAATGGAATTTTTTGTTTAGTTTCTCTGACTGAGAGTTCATTATTGGGTATAAAAATGCCATTGATTTCTGGGTGTTAATTTTGTATCCTGCTACGTTGCCAAATTCATTTATTAAATCTAGTAGTTTTTTTGGTGGAGTCTTTAGTATTTTTTATGTACACTATCATGTCATCTGTGAATAATGAGTGTTTTACTTCTTCCTTTCCAATTTGGATGCCTTTTATTTCTTCTTCTTCTCTGATCGCTGTGGCTAGGACTTCCAGTACTATGTTGAATAAGATCCTGTCTTGTTCCTGTTCTTAGGGGAAATGGTTTTAGGTTTTGCCCATTGAGTATGATGTTGACTGTAGTTTTGTCACATATAGTCTTTATAATGTTGAGGTATGATTTCTCTTTTCCCATTTTTCTGAGAGTTTTTTCAAAAAAGAGTGTTGCATTTCTAAAATGGTTTTTCTGCATCAATTGATATGATCATGTGATTTTTGTCTTCCAATTTGTTTTTGTGCTGTGTCACATTTATTGATATGCAAATATTTTACCAACCTTGCATCTCATAATAACTCCCACTTGGTCATGGTGTATAATCTTTTTAATGTATTGCTGGATTGGATTTGCTAATATTTTGTTGAGGATCTTAGCATCTATGTTCATCAGGGATATTGGCCTGTAATTGTTTTCTTTGTAGTGTCTTTATCTGGATTTTGAAGGAGCTTGGATTTTTTGGAATAATTTGAGGAGGATAGGTGTTAGTTCTTCTTTGAATGTTTGGTTAAACTCCCCTGTTTGGTTAAACTCCCCTGTGAAGCCATCTGGACCAGAGCTTTTGTTTGCTGGGAGTTTTATTATTATTATTATTATTATTAGTTATGGGCCTATTCAAGTTTTCTGATTCTTCCCGATTGAGTTTTAGAAGACTGTATTTTTTTAGGAATATGTCTATTTTGTCCAGATTGTCCAGCTTGTTGGAATACTTTTTTTATAATCCTTTGTATTTCGGTGGGATTAGTTGTTACTTTGCCTCTTTCTTTTCTGATTTTGTTTATTTGGGTCCTCCCTCTTTGTTTCTTGATGAGTTTGCCTAACGGTTCATTAATTTTGTTTATCTTTTCAAAGAACCAGTTCTTGGTTTTGTTGAACTTTTGTATTGCTTTTGTAAGTCTCTATGTCATTTATTTCCATTCTGATCTTTATTTTCTTCCTTCAACTTACTCTGGGCTTTTCTAATTCTCTTTCTAATTCTTTAAGTTGTAGGGTTAGATTGTTTATTAGAAGCTTTTCTTGTTTTTTTGAGGTAGGCCTCTAGTGCTATGAACTTTCCTCTCAGGACTGCTTTTACTGTTTCCCATAGATTTTGGGTTGTTGTGTGTTCATTTTCATTTGTTTCCAGGACGTTTTTGATTTCTTTCTTGATCTCTTAGGCAACCCATTTATATGTGTTCCTATGTATTAGATCAAACTGCTATGCCTCCCAGACTTTGTGAGGTGGCCTTATGTAATAGGTGTTTTGTGGGACCCAGTGGTGCAGTTTCTTAGGTCTCCTGAGCTGGGTGCTCTAAAAAAGTCTCTTGCTTGAGTTATTTTGGTTCTCCTGTTATAATTGTGTCTTGAATGTTATTTTCCTGTTCATGGATAGAATCTCCTCTCAGGCTGGCTGACTTTGTGGTTCACTCCTGACCACACCAAGCAAGCTGTTGTAGGGATGCTGACAGAACAGGACAGAATACAACATAACAAAATTCAAAACAAAAAGAACAAAACTAAAACATATACAAGACCCCTACAGCAACAATAAAAGCAACCACCAGAAATGAGAGAATTAGGAAAGAGAAAAGAGAGCAAGAATGATAGAAGAAAAGAAAGAAAGAAAAAATATGTGGAAAAAAATAACAAAACAACCAACCAAACAAAAAACTCCACACAAACAAAAAAGACTCCAAAAAGAAGGGTGAGGAGAAAAAGGAATATATAGGTGCAGAGCTGAAATAAAGATAATAAGAATAAATAATTAAGGGAAAGAAAACAGTTTAAAATAAAAGAGGAAGAAAAGTAAAAAAAAATTGAAAAGGAAAATAGAGGTGAAAGCAGATAGACCCAAAATAAGAAAAGGACATAAAATGAGATAAGAAAGGAAAAGGAAAAGTGATAAAAAGAAGAAAAAAGATTGTGTATGAAAAGGGAAAAGGAAAATTAGATATATGAATGAAACAATAGAGACTAGAATAATAATAAATCAATAAAGCAGACAGATAAAGATGATAATTAAAAAAGAAAAAAAGAAAGGAAAGAGAAAAATTTTTAAAAAGGAAAAGAAAAGAAAAAAGAACAAAAAAAAGTGAAGTGGTATTCTTTTCAGCCGAGTTTAGTGTCGCGTGGGAGCTTGCTGTGGATCCCACTCTTCTGTTCTGCCTGCCAATTCTGGGCTTCCTGTGAGGTATTAGGTGCCAACCACTGTCAGGCACTGTCCTTTGGCTTTCAGCAACCTGCTTGAAGCTCCAAGCGACCCACTGACCCACCGTTTGTGTGTCTCCACAGGACTTCACTGTGAGCGGGAGGGGACAAGCTGCCCTCTAAAGCAGGTCTGTTAGCGTGTGGGGCCAGGGCTGGGTCAGCAAACTTCCCCTGGTTCTTCGGGTTCCACCTCTGCCTGCCTTTGTCTGCCAGCCAGCTGTCAATCTTAATCACTCAAAGTCTGTTTCTGAAAGGGCATTAGGTGGGGGAGGTGCTGTTCAGGTTTCAGGGAATGTGGTTGGTGTGTTTCCCTGTCCCAGGGCTACTCCTCTGCACGTGGCCAGAATATTACTCTGCTCTCAGCTGGACAGAGATCCTTGTGTGCAACCTAGTGGGATCAGCTGGAAACCTGGAGTTCCTCCTAGCTCCCCCAGTGCGGGAAAGTACCAGACTGGAGTGGTGCCCACGATAGTGGGATGGACGGACTCTCCCCCAATCCAGTCTCTTCTCATAAAATGGCTATTTCTGCCTTTGTCTTTCCTTGGCTCTTTATTTGTTTCAGTCATTCTGCTTTTAAAGCCTCCTTTCTTGATTAGGAATTATATGAAACAATATCCTAAATCTTGATTGAAAACAGGATCTATGATGGGCAAAATGATCACAACCTCCAATTCTGATTTTGTCACTCATCTATATTTTAGTTACACTATTTTTGAAATGGATCAGAAATTTGTGAAAATCTTTTCAACCCAACACTACTATATGCTGATACAAAATATATATCAATGTTATACAAAACTGTGATGGGTTTTTGGAAATTTTGCAAGATGAGAACAAAGGTAAAATTTCATTTCTAAACATATTGGCACAAGACAGATAATTATTGTGTTTATTTCATTTAGCTTAGTTCCAGGATGTGAGGGCGATCTGGCTGCGACATCTGTCACCCCATTGATCGCCAGGGTTGATTCGGCTGATCTGGCTGGCTAGGCGGGTGTCCCCCTCCTCCCTCACCGATCCATGTGCGTCCCTCCCGAAGCTGCAGCTGCGCGCTCGGTTGGAGAGGACGACCTTCCCCCCACCCCGCCCCCCCCAGGAGAGGACCAGTCTTCGGTCAAGGGTATAGGAGTAGCTGTGCTCCCCTGCTAGAACCTCCAAACAAGCTCTCATTTAGCTTAGTTCCAGCAACATGTTTTTATGTATCATAATGTGAAAGTTATTCTTTTGTTATATTTGGGTGCATTTCTTTTCCTTCAGCTTATATAATGCCTCTCAAAAATTTATGGGAAAAATATGTGCGGCTGCATATTGCTTCTGCTACCACATGCGGGATTTGATTGTATCCACAGTAAGAGCTCTCTAAATAAAGTGGGAAGATAGCTCTAAAAAGGACAAATGTGCATGCTGTGAGAGTAAGAGAAGCATGGTTAAAGAATTAATGAGAGGAATGTTTTATTTTCTTTGTTCTCTCTCCTGCAAGGGCCTTTATGGGGGCTACATACAATTTTTAAAAATTAACTAATAGATAACTTCATAGAACTTTTATACAGATTAATAGAGCCAATTCAAATAAAACACTTAGCATACACAATTAAATAAATGTGAATAAAAACAGCATTAATTTGTGCTATCCTTGGAACAACCTTTTAATGAGACATCGCAATTTAGGGGCAAGTGTTTATAGTTTTAAAACATAGCTCTGGAAAATGGCACCACGGTGGTATAATTGAGCCCTGATTTGGGTAATGTAAAGAACAGTTAACATTCAGTTGTTTTAATATCAAATGTTAAAAAATCATTTTAATACTCAAATTAAAAAATTTAAAACATACAGTATTTGACCTAAAATAAGCCTTAGAGAATTTTATTTTGTAATTAAAAACACTAAGGATGGTTTCCAGTTCAATGCACCAAGAGATTGGAAGTCATCATCCCTATCCTCACCACAACAAAAACGTCAAATAAACTGAAAATCAATAACTACTCTTAGAAGCACCTAAGAATTGAGTTCACACACAAACCACAATCCTGCAACCCAGAGAGACAGGCGAGTGCTGAAAATCTTAGCCTACTGGGAGCAGAGGCTGCTGCTGCACCCAGCAACTGGTAGGAGCACTTCAAGGACACTTCACTGATTGGCGGAGACTGAATGTAGACTGATTTGAGAGAGAAACACTCGTGGGAACCGAGTTTTACTGAGTCCCTCACAATCTCGTGCCTTTTTATCTTCAAGAGCCTCATCCGGTTATCAGGGTGAAGAGTAGAGTAAGGTCCCCGTCCCCGCAGGGAGAGGGCGGAAATAGCCGCTTTGAAAACCTGCCGGAGTGTTCTGTTCTCCGTAGCAAATGCTTCCCCTTAAAGACTATTTCACCGGAGCCTAACCATCTTGGTTTCGCCAGAACTCACCAATATGAGGAAAGGGAAAGACCCAACCCCAGCCTCCGCAGGCCCGCATCTCGCCTAAGGAAGAGCCCTTGTGAGGTTCGCACCCAGGAGGATAGGCTTCCTGGAGGCTGAGCCCTAACCCCAGAGCCGGTGGATTCCTCCTTCCTCCGCATGGTACCACCGTGGTAACAGAGGGTACGGATCAGATAGAGACTGTTTAAGTCTCTAGGGAAGCCCCATGACAAGGGAGACTAAATGAAGAGGACCTTTTAGCCTCTGACCTCTAAGTGACAGCAAACAGTAAAAATGGTCTAACTCCTAGCCAGATAAACACAAAACCTCAAATACAATAAAGCCTTGTTCACCTCAATTCCTTTTACCCAACACAGCAGTTCCAGCTTTAAAAAATTACAAGGTATGTTAAAAAGGAAAACAAACAAACAAAAACACAATCTGAAGAGACAAAGAAACACCAGAAATTCAGAAAAATACTGATGCTCAGAGAGTCGTAATGAATTATCGATCCACATCACTTGTGGAGATTTAAGATGGTATGGAAAGTCAACTAGCCAACTTTTATGTGTATCTTTGTAACAGTTTTCATGCATGTCACAACAGTTTTCTTATTTCATAAAGCTGGAATACTTCACAATGACCTTGAATTCTGCAGAAAACCCAATGCAAAAAAATTCAATCATGACACTCTCAAAGGGCCTAACCTATTTTGCACAATAACTCTCACGTTATTTATACTCTTCTCAACATTGCCCTGTCAGTCTTCCCTCAATGCTCAATGAGGTATTAGATGAATGAATTCAATCTGAGGTGTGAAAGACACACAAGATTTCATAGATGAGTACTGAGGAGTGGGGGGAAGATACAGTGGGTCAGAGGTCACCCAATTCTACTCACTCCCAGACAGTCAAGGAAACCCTAAATACTCTTTCTCTGAAAACAGCATTCCACTAAATTATGGGACAAAAGTTGCCACATCAAATTTGCCTTTTTGTAGCAAGCCAATAACCCCTGTTATTGTAAAATGACTGTTTACAAATCAATAGTGCGTGGTTTAGCTGATGGCCAATGTGGTAAAGATTTAAAAAGTAGGACAGATCTTGAAATCGAACATCTCTTGATAGGAGAACAGACTATTGGAAAGGAAAAGTTCCAGGATGGGCAGAATTTTTGAGAGATGGAATCTCCATTATACTGCTCCTGGCTATCACCCAACAATAAGACAAAAAGCAGAGCGTGCATCATTTAGTCACCTAGAGATGGCATATGAGAGCATCACACAAAAACTTGCACACGGATGCTTATAGGGGCTTTATTCATAATCGACAAAACTTGGAAATAACCAAGATGGCATTCAGCAGGCTACTGGAAGCCAATTCCAGCGTGTCATCATTGCAAGAGTTTCATCAAAAGGTTGATGGAACTTGGGGGCTCAACAAGGGCTGAGTCACATATGTTGTCACCTGTTGGGAATGGCCTGTAAAGGGATGATTGTTTGCTGCCAGACAGCTCAGGGCATCTTAACCTACATGTGATTGCCTCCTACTGGCCAAACACCTGAGCAGCCGTAGGCAAATTTTTCCAATATAACAATGGATT
This sequence comes from Myotis lucifugus, assembly GCF_000147115.1. Classification (NCBI taxonomy): domain Eukaryota; kingdom Metazoa; phylum Chordata; class Mammalia; order Chiroptera; family Vespertilionidae; genus Myotis; species Myotis lucifugus. The sequence goes on along the minus strand of NW_005871350.1, from coordinate 151,156 downwards.
CTGTACCTAACCCTACCCTTTGAAGTGTATATCTCTACCTCTCCTTAGGACGAATTGTGTTAATAAAAAGCAAGAGATCCTGAGATGAGGAGAACTTAGTTCCTTTTAGCTAAGCTCCTCTGACTCCCTGTAATGCCTTTCAAAATTATATTTCGTCTCTGGGCTCTTTATTAAGTTACACACAGCCCTTCTCCAGATTGCTGAACCCTTCTAGATGCTGGAACAAGAACCCTGACAATACATATTACCAAAAAAAATTTTTTCTTGTGATGAGAACTTTTGAGATTTTCTCTCTCAGCACTTTCAAATCCTCATGCATATTACTAATTATAGTTCCACGCTGTACATTACAGCCCCGTGTCTTGTTTGTGCCTTTTGACCCACTTCACACATCACAGTATTTTATTTGAATCACTATTTGACATGTACTACATTTACATTGATATGGTATTTTCCTAACACAATCATGCAAACTTCAGAAAAGGAAGAAAAACATTAAAAATGCCTGCTAGGAAATTTCCTTACAAAGAAAAATTAAAGACATTTGTCTAGCCAGAGTTATATCATAAAATTAATATTTAAATATCCTTCCTCATTTATGAACTGGAACTTTAAACCTCCAAAAGGCAATAAGAAACAATATAACAGTTAAGATGTTGTAAAAAAAAGTGTTACTAATTTTAACCTATCATGTATTGATTAACTATAAATCATAAATCATTTTTATTGCTGTATTTTCAGTTTTTCTTTTCTTTTAAATATCATGACTCTCTAAATTTTATGGTGGAAATAAATGACTATAGCTATTGCACAGAAGAATGAAATCCACAGAGAAAGAGAGAGAGGTATTAATGAATTAAGAAAACAGTGTTTTAATTTTTAGACATTACTTGGTGAGCAGCTGTGACTACTGAGGCTTATCTTCTGAGACCATTTGCATTCTTTGTTACGTGCAAAGAACTTATGATGAGAAAAGCTCTATTTTATTGTCATATAAAATATCATCTGTCTGTGCTATTCTTAAAATGTCCCTTTTGTAGAAGACTATAAGGGACATTATAATTACGTTGGTAATGGATTCGATGTGCTAAAACATCAAGCTAAAAATGACACTTCAGTGAGTTCATCAATTTTTTTACACTTTTCATTTTAATATCAAAATGTTAAAAATGTTGAATATTATGACACCCGGGCACTTAGAACTAAAATTTGCCACAGAGATTGTTTTTTGCACAGATGTACACACTGAAGTCGAGAGAACAAGTGCATCACCACAGTCCATTTTGTGCATATTGATCTAAAATGTATACAATCATTAGAATAGAGATTTGCTAACAACTTCAAAAGCCATCTTAACCACCTTATGTAACCTCATAAGCAGAATTGTGCATGTCATTGAACAAAAATCTCACTTCATGAAGCCCAATACTGTGCTTTGATTTTTGCAGTGTTCTCTCAGAAGTATTTCTGATCCAGTTGAAATGTGAACCATTATTCATATCTGGCACACACAAAACTAATGAACCAGAACTAACACAGAACTCGAGGCCACCATCAACTGCCAGATCAACCCGGAGCCCAACGCTTCCCATGCCTACTTTTTCGTGTCTTATTACTTAGATTATAGTAATGCAGCTTTACAATGTTATGAAGAGAGAGAACATACTGAGAAATTCATAAAGTCTCAGCACAATGAGATGGCCAATATCACTTCAGGATATCAAAAAAAAACAGAACATGAAAATTGGGAGAATGAGCTGAATGCAGTGGAGCGTGCATGACACTTGGGAAATGTGGAACTATAAAATCAGGTCACTGAAAAAGTGATGTCAGTTATGTGACTTCCTTGAGACTTATTATGTGAAAGGACAGGTAAAACCTGTCACAGAATTGGGTGGCTGTGTAATCATTGTACACAAGATGAGGCCTTGGAATACGGCATGGGCAGCTCTTCGACGGTACACGTGGGGAGATGGTGAGAACAGGAGTTCAGCCTCAACTGGCTTTCCCATTGCCATGGGGATGACTTGCCAAAGCAGCACATGCATGTTGGTTTACCTTTCCCATTTCATAAATTATACCAGCTCATCTAGTTGTATTTTCTTGTATTTGTATCATTCCTTTCAATAAATTAATTTGATATCCCCCCTCAAAAATTTCATGTGAGGAATAAAAATTCTTGAATCATCAGAAGCTGATTCTCATGAATTATTATTAATTAACTAGAGGCCCGGTGCACAAAAATTTGTGCACTTGGGGGGGAGGGGGGGTCCCTCAGCCCGGCCTGTGCCCTCTCGCAGTCTGGGACCCCTCAGGAGATAACGACCTGCTGGCTTAGGCCTGCTCCTGGGTGGCAGAGGGCAGGCCCAATCCCTAGGTGCAGCCCCTGGTCGGGCTCAGAGCAGGGCTGATTGGGGAGTTGGGGTGCCGCCCCCTGTCATGCACAGAGCAGGGCGGATGGGGAGGTTGCGATGCCACCCTCAGTCACACTCAGGGTAGGGCCGATTGGGGGGTTGGGGCACCGCCCCCTGTCACACTCAAGGCAGGGTCGATAGGGAGGTTGCGGCGCCACCCCCTGTCACGCACAGAGCAGGGCCAATCAGGGGGTTGGGGCGCTGCCCCCTGTCACTCACAGAGCAGGGCCCATCAGGGGGGTTGGGGCTCCGTACCCTGTCATGCACAGAGCAGGGCCCATCAGGGGGTTAGGGAGCTCCCCCCCTGTCATGCACAGAGTAGGGCCGATAGGGGAGTGGGGCACCGCTCCCTGTCACACACAGAGCAGGGCGGATCAGGGGGTTTGGGCCCCCGCACCCTGTCACACTCAGGGCCAGCGCGGATGGGGAAGTATATGGCTCTACGCCGTCACACACAGAGCAGGGCCCGTGGGGTGGGAGGGGGGGGGTTGGGGCGCCGAACCCTGTCACACACAGAGCAGGGCGGATAGGGAGATTGTGGCCCCACCCCCTGTCACACACAGAGCCGCAGGGCGATCAGGGGGTTTGGGCGCTGCCCCCTGTCACGCTGATCCCGGTGCTGGGAGGCATATTACCCTTTTACTATATAGGATAGAGGCCTGGTGCACGGGTGGGGGCCGGCTGGTTTGCCCTGAAGGGTGTCCTGGATCAGGGTGGGGGTCCTGCTTGGGTGCCTGGCCAGCCTGGGTGAGGGGCTGATGGCTGTTTGCAGCTGGTCACACCCCCTTCAGGGTGGGGGTCCCCACTGGGGTGGCTGGCCAGTCTGGGTGAGGGGCTGAGGGCTGTTTTCAGGCTGGCGGGTGACTGAAGCTCCCAACCACTCCTTTTTCTCTTTTTTTTTTATTCTGGGCCAGCTTTAGTTCTGAGGCTTGGCTCTAGCTCTGAGGCCTCGGCTGCTGAAAGCAGGTATCTGGTTTGTTTGGGTTCTATAATCGAAACACTGTTTCAACTCCAGCTCTGAGATCCCGGCTGGCTGAAAGCAGGTTTCTGGGGTTTTGTTTAGCTTCTATATTTGTAACAATGTTTCAAACTGCAAGCTCAGAGGCCGGCAGCAGCAGGCGGGGAACGTTGGCTTCCTCCGTCACTGAAGCAAGCAAGCCTCATGTTCGCTTCAAGCTGCCTGGCTGCCGGCCGCCATCTTGGCTGGCAGTTAATTTGCATATCACCCTGATTAGCCAATGGGAAGGGTAGCGGAGGTACAGCTAATTACCATGTTTCTCTTTTATTAGATAGGATTATCATTCCTCATTAATTCTTTCCTATTTTACCCTAAACAGATCCAGAAGTTGGGATTAAAGATCAACCTCTCGCTTGGCTGGTGTGCCTCAGTGGTTGAGTGTCAACCTATGAACCAGGAGGTCATGGCTCGATCCCCAGTAGGGGGCGTGCAGCAGGCAGTGGATCCATGATTCTCTTTCATCATTGATGTTTCTATCTCTCTCTCTCCCTTATGAAATCAATAAAAATATATTTTTTAAAAAGATCAACCTCTCAGTGAATGTTACCCTCTTGCTAACTAAAATGGGAATAAAAATCGCAAAGAATATTAAATAATACTTAAATATACCTTTTTTTCTTGATCATGATTACCAAAATTTTATACACTTTAATAATGCTGTTAATGAATAAATGTGATTTGCTTTTGTTGATCCTCTCATAGTATCCTTTTTATGGAATTGATTTCTGTTCATATCTTCATTATTTATCTCCTTTTATCATTCTTGATTTAGCTCATACTATTTTTGGAAATTCTTTTAAGTTGGATACTTAGCTCATTATTTTTACATCTTCCTCCCCTCCCCTAAAAATACAATTATTCATGAGCACAAAATGTCCTGATGCACCACAGATTCGGATATGTGATATTTTCAAAAAGGAAAAGAAGAGACTTCAGAGTCAGTCATATCTTGTTTCACATTTTGATGTGCCATTAAAGAAATGAATGGCCTTGGAAAAGTTTTTTAACCTCTTTTTATCTCAGTGTTTTATCTCAAAAAAGGAATCTCTTAGCCATGTCTTTCTTACAGGTGCGCTTAAAATCCAGGTGTTTGAGTGCACTTACTTAGCATGCCTAAACCTGTTGAGGTTTTAGCCAATGATATTTAGAACTAGATTATCTACAATTTTAATGTGTTAAGAGTTTTCCAGATAAAAATGAAGTTTTTATATTATTTCAATTAATCCTCATAGCTCCTTGAGAATTCTTTTTAGAAATTATGAAAATAAGAGTCTTGAAGATTAAATGATGTAAAGATTTGGGGGAATAAAGTGACAGTGTTCAGACCTCTTTAACAGAAATGCTCTCCTTGATCAAAGTCCATGGCATCCATATTTTAAGAAGAAGCAATGCAAAAGAATCTTATTCAAATTTAAACAACATAAAGTTATTTAATTTAGAACTATAATAAATTTAAACTTTTTTATCGTGTCAAATATAAGTAGATTGTAAGAAGTATTTTTCTCATTTTTCTCACCCTTTTAACCTTCGTTTGTTGTGTTCCCCCCCCCCCCCCCCCCCCTCCCCCGCTTTTGGTACCACATAGACTCTTCTCTTCCCCACTTACTAGTATAAGAGAAACAAGTGATCTATTTTATTAGTTGTAAGACATCCAATCCTTTTGGGCCTATCAAAATCTCACTATCTTGGATTTTAAAAATGGTTTAAAAATGTATACTCTCTTTTTTGATCAAGTGGAAAAAAATACTTCCTATACCAATAAATAATTTCTGTTTATTTATAATCCAAATTATTTTTGTACTTTCTCCATTAAAAGTCTTCATTACTTCTTATCACATTAATATTTATATAAAAACCCTGGATGTAACGTCACGGCCAAAGCTTGACCAAACAGAAGGAAGTCAGTTCTGCAAGGGAAGTCTTGGAAACGGCTGCGTCCTCCCCAGCTGTTTCCCAGGGGGCGAGGTTTCAGGCAGGAACCCGCCCTCAGCATGAGTGTTTCAGGCAGGAACCTGCCCTAGGAGCATGGAAGAACTGAGTACTGGGTTGCCTTGCTGAGGGCTGCGCCACTCCCCACCCCACCCCAGAGCTGTTTCCTGCGAGGCCTGAGGGAAGAACCCACCCTCGGAGCGCCAGGAGCTCCCAGCAGCAGTCAGTCCTGGGTTGCTGAGGCGGAGGCCCAGGTAGAACACTGGGTCTGGCCCAATAGGGGGTGTGGCTGGCCTTCAAACCAGACCCTGACAGGAGGGAGGAGGCAGCCCCAT
>NW_005871350.1:118633-145213 GCF_000147115.1 Myotis lucifugus | reverse complement strand
CCTGCTCTGAGCCCGACCAGGGGCTGCACCTAGGGATTGGGCCTGCCCTCTGCCACCCGGGAGCAGGCCTAAGCCAGCAGGTCGTTATCTCCCGAGGGGTCCCAGACTGCGAGAGGGCACAGGCCGGGCTGAGGGACCCCCCCTTCCCCCCCGAGTGCACAAATTTTTGTGCACCGGGCCTCTAGTATTTATATAAAAACCCTGGGTGTAACGTCACGGCCGAAGCTTGACCAAACAGAAGGAAGTCAGTTCTGCAAGGGAAGTCTTGGAAACGGCTGCGTCCTCCCCAGCTGTTTCCCAGAGGGCGAGGTTTCAGGCAGGAACCCGCCCTCAGCATGAGGTTTCAGGCAGGAACCTGCCCTAGGAGCATGGAAGAACTGAGTACTGGGTTGCCTTGCTGAGGGCTGCGCCACTCCCCACCCCACCCCAGAGCTGTTTCCTGCGAGGCCTGAGGGAAGAACCCACCCTCGGAGCGCCAGGAGCTCCCAGCAGCAGTCAGTCCTGGGTTGCTGAGGCGGAGGCCCAGGTAGAACACTGGGTCTGGCCCAATAGGGGGTGTGGCTGGCCTTCAAACCAGACCCTGACAGGAGGGAGGAGGCAGCCCCATTCCTCACAGAATCCGTTGTTGGATAGCTTGCTGTCAGTGGCCTGCCAGCCAGAAACCCCATTCACTTGCACCCCGGATCCTGACAGGAGCGAGGAGGGAGCCCCATTCCTCACAGAATCGACAGGTGGCCAGCTTGCTGTCAGGGGCCTGCCAGCTAGGAATCCTATTCACCTGCATATCTGTATAAAGTTTTAATACATTATATTAGAGGTCATGGTGGTACTGTTTTACCCACAGCGTCTACAGGAATTGCTGCAAATTTACTTCTCGGTGGAAGCACCTTTCATTCCCAATATAAATTAGCGATTCCATTAAATGAAACTTCAATTTCTAGACTCGATATAAACAGTGAAGTTGCTAAAACTATTAAAAAGGCCCAACTTCTCATTATTGACCAATGCACCGTGGCATCCAGTCATGCTATAAATGCCATAGACAGATTACTAAGAGAAATTATGAATTTGAATGTTGTATTTGGCGGGAAAGTTCTCCTTCTTGGAGGGGATTTTTGACAATGTCTCGGTATTGTTATGCATGCTATGCGATCAGCCATAGTACAAATGAATTTAAAGTACTGCAATATTTGGGGATGTTTCAGAAAGTTGTCTCTTACAACAAATATGAGATCAGAGGATTCTGCTTATAGTGAATGGTTAGTAAAACTTAGAGATGGCAAACTTGATAGCAGTTTTCATTTAGGAATGGATATTATTGAAATCCCCTGTGAAATGATTTGTAATGGATCTATTATTGAAGCTACCTTTGGAAATACTATATCTATAGATAATATTAAAAATATATCTAAACATGCAATTCTTTGTCCAAAAAAATGAGCATGTTCAAAAATTAAATGAAGAAATTTTGGATATACTCGATGGAGATTTTCACACATATTTGAGTGATGATTCCATTGATTCCACAGATGATGCTGAAAAGGAAAATTTTCCCATCGAATTTCTTAATAGTATTACTCCTTTGGGAATGCCGTGTCATAAATTAAAATTGAAAGTGGGTGCAATCATCATGCTATTGAGAAATCTTAATAGTAAATGGGGTCTTTATAATGGTACCAGATTTATTATCAAAAGATTATAACCTAACATTACCAAAGCTGAAGTATTAACAAGATCTGCAGAGGGAGAGGCTGTTCTGATTCCAAGAACTGATTTGTCCCCATCTGACACTGGCCTCCCATTTAAATTGATTCAATGACAGTTTCCCGTGATGCCAGCATTTGTGGTGACTATTAATAAATCACAAGGACAAACTCTAGACAGAGTAGGCATATTCCTACCTGAACCCATTTTTGCACATGGTCAGTTATATGTTGCTTTCTCTCGAGTTCGAAGAGCATGTGACATTAAAGTTCTAAATACTTCAGCACAGGGGAAATTAGTCAAGCACTCTGAAAGTGTTTTCACTCTTAATGTGGTCTACAGGGAGATATTAGAATAAGTTTAATCACTTTATCAGTCATTGTTTGCATATCACTGTTGTTTTTATATCATGTTTTTGTTGTTTTTATATGTTTTTGTTGTTTTCATATCATGTTTTTGTCGTTTTTATATCATGCCTCTGTTGTTATAGCCTTTTGTTACTGTTTATTTATTAATAAATTTAATTATTATTTTCATATACATTTTACTAATTTCCTTTCATCTCTCACACTTCTATTATAGAGAAAGGGCAAATAGCAATATTAAAATATTCCCGCTAATTAATTCCCTTTTAAAAAAAATATATATATTTTATTGATTTTTCACAGAGAGGAAGGGAGAGGGATAGAGAGTTAGAAACATTGATGAGAGAGAAACATTGATCAGCTGCCTTCTGCACACCCCCTACAGGGGATGTGCCCGCAACCAAGGTACATGCCCTTGACCGGAATCGAACCAGGGACCTTTCAGTCCGCAGGCTGATGCTCTATCCACTGAGCCAACCGGTCAGGGCTAATTCCCTTTTAATGTGCATGAATTTCGTGCACCAGGCTACTAGTTAAAAATATTTTTCATGCTTTCTAGAAGAAAGTAGTAAGATAAACATAGTAAGCTTATATAAGTAAGATCATCTTAAAGAGTATGAAAAAATAAACCAATAAAATAAAATAAAATAAAATGAAAAAATAAAATGAAACCTTCAGAGATTGCTTTTATTTTTGCTTATAGGACCCAACTGGTTTGTGACAGAAGACAAAGCTAATTTATCACTAGTGACCTCTAGTTTAAATCAAGCAGAGCCCTGAGGCATCAAGTCCCCTGTCCTCCCACATAGCTCTAACTGACATAAAATCTCCAGTTCTCTCACATGGATAAGGAGATCAATAGAACTTCACAAAAGTTCTTTGTCATTTCCTTTGCCTTGAGCTACCAGCTGTAGGATGATTTTTCATAGTCCCAAAAGTTTTAGTACTCACCTGGCTTTTTAGATTTCCCCATAAACAAACTTCATTTAAATGTCTTAATTTCCCAAAGATTTATCTCTTTTTTTGCATTTGATAATCTATTATACATCTTCAGCCATAATCTCTTAATTCAGACACATATGGTTCAATCTCCTTTCTTTTTTCTTCTTCTTCTTCTTCTTCTTCTTCTTTTTTTTTTTTTTTTTTTTTTTTTTTTTTTTTTTTTTTTAGTATACTAGTTGCTCTTAACTATCTGATATCACAGTTAGAGAAAACAGACCAGTTCTTCAGGGAGCCTCTGACAGGGAGTTCTGAACAGCAATTTTCAACCTTTTTCATCTCAAGGCACACATAAACTAAGGACTAAAATTCTGCAGCACACACACACAAATATGTATTTTTGATGCTATGACATGAAAATTGTCTATTGTTGTGTTGGCTGTTGTCATTTTGGATTTGACAATCTAAGGGAGAAGAGGTAAGTTCCCCTAACTAAATACTCAGGTTTTGCCTGTTTAAAAAATTGTTGTGGCACACTGGTGTGCCTCTCACAGCACAGTGGTGCCACAGAAAATCAGTTGAAAATCACTGGTTTATGACATTGTAATGCCTGCTCCACTTCCTCCAGAACAGAGGAGGCAATTTGTCTTTTGTTTTTGTTTTGTAAAGTGCTGTATAATTTTGTTTCAATAACTTGCTTTTCTGTTGATGCTGGAGACTCACCAACATATTCTTCTTATATCCTCCAATTTTAAATATTGATTCTTTTTTAACTTTCTTTGAGTTTATTGGGGTGGCACTGGTTAACATGTTTCAGGTGCACAATTCTACAACACATCATCTGTACACTGTACTGTGTGTTGATCACCTCAAGTCAAGTTTCTGTCCATCACCATTTTCCCCTCCCCCACAATCACCACACTGCTGCCTGAGTCCAGGAGTTTTCTCTCTTTTCTTTCCTTTTTGCTCACAATAGATTACAACATAATCCCTCCACCCACTTGCCCACCCCCACTTCTGCCAGCTGCCAGCTTGCTCTCTATCTATGAGTCTGTCTCATTGTGTTTGTTAGTTGTTAGAACTGGGCTTCTGCCTCTGATGGTCTATTGTATGTTGTCTCGCGTCATATTTTGCCCAAGGTGTCTGGTAGCTGTTCTCCCTCCAGCTTTCATGGGCACCGGCTATTACTTCTTGCCTGAGATCTGAGTAGGTAAACCAAAGACCAGTCTTTCAGGCAGCTCTCATACAGGCTACAATGTTGAAATAGGTCTGTTTACTCCTTCTGATTTGTTAGATGGATGGGGAACTGGGTTGACACCTCCTCTGCACCAAGGCTATGCCACTCAGGGGAGGGTGTGGACAAAGGTAAACAAAGTGTCATAGAATTTCCTGCCATCCTATCTAATAAAAGACAAAAAGGGTAATTAACCATACCTCTGCTATGCTTCCCATTGGTTAATCAGCAAGATAAGCAAATTAACTGCCAACAAAGATGGCGGCCGGCAGCCACGCAGCTGAAGACAGCAGGAGGCTTGCTTGCTCCAGTGATGGAGGAAGCCAAGGTTCCACACCTGACGCGACTGCTCTAAGCTCCGAAAGCAACAGCTCCAAAAGCAACAAAGTTTCAATTATAGAAGCCAAACAAACCCCAGATACCTGCTTTCAGCCAGCCGCGGCCTCAGAGCTGGGAGCACCAGTGACGGCAACAAAGTTTCAATTATAGAAGGTAAATAAATCCCAGAATTAAAAAAGAAGAAAAAAAAAAGGAGAGGCTGGGAGCTTCAGTTGCTGGCCAGCCTGAAAATGGCCCTCAGCCCCTCACCCAGACTGGCCAGGCACCCCAGTGGGGACCCCCACCCTGAAGGAGGTGTGGCCAGCCTGAAAACAGCTATCAGTTCCTCACCCAGGCTGGCCAGGCACCCCAGTGGGGACCCCCACCCTGAAGGGGGTGTGACCAGCTGCAAACAGCCATCAGCCCCTCACCCAAGCTGGCCAGGCACCCAAGCGGGACCCCCACCCTGATCCGGGACACCCTTCAGGGCAAACCAGCTGGCCCCCACCCATGTACCAGGCCTCTATCCTATATATAAAAGGGTAATATGCAAACTGACCCTAACAGCAGAAAGACTGGGAATGACTGGTCACTATGGCACACACTGACCACCAGGGGGCAGACGCTCAATGCAGGAGCTGCCCCCTGGTGGTCAGTGTGCTCCCATAGGGGGAGCTCTGCTCAGCCACAAGCCGGGCTGATGGCTGCCAGTATAGTGGTGGTGGTGGGAGCCTCTCCAGCCTCCTCAGCAGTGCTAAGGATGTCCGACTGCAGCTTAGGTCTGCTCCCTGCTGGCAAGTGGACATCCTCCGAGGGCTGCTGGGCTGCCAGAGGGATGTCTGATTGCCAGCTTAGGCCCAGTCCCCCAGGGAGCAGGCCTAGGCCAGCATGTGGTCATCCCCCAAGGGGTCCCAGACTGCGAGAGGGCACAGGCCGGGCTGAGGGACCCCGCCCGAGTGCACAAATTTTTGTGCACCAGGCCTCTAGTTTTAAATATGGCTTTTCTGGATTGGATTTGTGCTTGTTTCCTGTACACCTTTGAGTGGTTTCCAGACCTCCCTCAGAGATCAAGAGCCTGGAACTTCCTAGTCTGCCAGTTTGCTAATATCCCCAAACCAATCACTTTTTTTAAAAAAATTGAGGAGATAATTAAAAATATGTCATGTTTGCAGACATGAGACCTAGATGGCTTACAATCTGTTCTTAGGAAAAATAGAAGAAACAAATATTTTCTAGGTAAGTTTGTGGTGTTTGAAGGGTAGAAAGAAAAGAAGAGAATACTACCCAATTTATTTATTATATCTATAATAAATTTACTACACAATTATGCAATAAGACTATAAAAATATTACAACCAGATATTAGTAACATAAAAGCAAAAATTCATAAAATAATAAATATTATTCAGCCATATGATACTTTAAAAAAATCTGTCATAGTAAATTAAGGTTTATAGCAAGTGGTTTTAGTGTTGAAATTTCTTTTTAAAACTGTTTATTTCACAAATCTTAACTGTTGCTTCAATTTCCACAATTGTATACACCTGTATAATTACCACCATAAGAACAACCAGATATTCTCATTGCCCCACAGCATTTTCTAATCCCATTTCTCTTCATTCACCCACTTTTCTTCTGATAAATTAATATGCATATTTTATAGATAATAGTTTATATTATATAAATGTCATTCTTTTATATTATATGAATAATTAACTTCTATGTTATATAATATAAATAATATCAATATGTATAATACATTATTAATATACTAGAGGGCCGGTGCATGAAATTTGTGCACTGGGGTGGGGGGGATGTCCCTCAGCCCAGCCTGCACCCTCTCTAATCTGGGACCCCTCGGGGGATGTCCCTGGGATCAGGCCTAAACTGGCATCAGACATTCCTCTCACAATCTGGGACTGCTGGCTCCCAACCGCTCGCCTGCCTACCTGATTGCCCCTAACCGCTTCTGCCTGCCTGCCTGATCACCCCCTAACCACTCCCCTGCCAGCCTGATCGACACCTAACTGCTCCCCTGCTGGCCTGATCACCCCCAACTGCCCTCCCCTGCAGGCCTGGTCCCCCCCAACTACCCTCCCCTGCAGGCCTGATCGCCCACAACTGCCCTCCCCTGCCAGCCATCTTGTGGCTGTGGGCGCCGCCATCTTTTGAGGGCGGGACAGTCAATTAGCATATTCCCCCCTTATTGGCTGTGGGCACCGCCATCTTTACAACAGCATGAGGGTCAATTAGCGTATTCCTTCTTTATTAGATAGGATGTGTGTGTATGTGTATATATATGTATATATGTTATGGACATTTTAATTAAGATGATTATGAATCAAGTTGATTATGAACATCCTTGTACAAATATTTTTGTGCACAAATGTTCACATTTGTCTTGGGTAAATACCTACAAATAAAATTGGTGCATCATTGAAAGGTTGCCTCAACCACATATGAGTCTCCCACGTGCAGCAGTCTTGTAAGTATTTAAAGTCATTAGTATTTTTTAAAATGAAATATTCTATCGCTTGGGGAAGAGTAGTATGCACTTCCCAATGATTAATGTTCTTGAACATATTTTTATTTACTTTCTGGCCATCCACATACATGTCTTCCTTTTGTAATGCTGAAACCTCTGCCCATTCTTTGAGTTTTTTATATTTTTACTGTTGGTTCTAAAACTTCTTTGTACAATTTAGATGGGTATTTTGTCAGATATATGTACTGTGAATACTCTTTCCTTAGTCTATGAATTGTCTATTTATTTTATGGGGTCTTTTTAAATTTAAATTTTTATAAATTATGTTTCTTATTTTTTTATTTTGTTAGATTTTTGGTGTTCTGTCTAGAAAATCTTCTATCTCAATTTTGTGATTTACCTTTTAGAGAACCTTTTTAACACCTATATTTAGATATATAGTCCGTTTTGAAATAATTTTTGAATATGGAATTTGTTTAGGTTCAAGGTTTACTTATTTTTATTATAACCACCTTTTTTTATGGCATTGAGTTGGAGCTTCAGAGTCCCTTTTAATATAATGCATTATACTTACAGATTATCTGAAAGAAGCACACAGAGTAGAAAAATGTGTTTGCCAAAAGTTAATTCCACTTTTATAATGTCAAAAATGTAAAAGTACTCTTAGCAAAGTAAGAATAAAAGTAAACATTTTAAAATAAATAAACATATATATATATATATATATATATATATATATATATATATAACATGCACGTGCATGATATGTAATAAAAACATATGCAATTTGGAGGTTTTAATAATCTTCATTAATTCCAAATACCAGTTAAATCAGGGTCAAGACGATTATTTAATTTTTTTAAAAATGTTTACATTGTAATGAGGCACTGAGCAATGTAATAAGACAAACAAAAACAAATATGACGTACAATATTTGGAATTTTTTTTAAAAAACCTGTATGCTGCTGTTAAAAAGAAGGAACTCTTACCATTTGCAACAGCATGGATGGAACTGGAGAGCATTATGCTAAGTGAAACAAGCCAGTCAATGAAGGAAAAATACCACATGATCTCACTCTTTCGTGGATAATTAAGACCATTACAAACTTTCGAACAATAATAAATACAGTGGCAGAGCTGCCTCAAACTGATTGTCGAACTGCAGTGGGAAGGCCAGGGAGGGTTGGGGGACAGGAGGGAGGGGAGTAAGAGATCAACCGAAGGACTTGTATGCATCCATATAACCATAACTAATGGACATAAGACACTGGTGGGTAAGGGAGGGCAGGGGCTTGTCAAGGGTGGGGGGGAAAAAAGGACACTTATGTAATACCCTTTGTAATACTTTTAGCGAAAAATAAAAAATAAATAAAAAACCTGTTATTTAAAAAACATCATTACCTACGTAGCAAATGCAATAAAATCTATCAAACATTTTTTAATGTGACAAGAACATCCTGAAATTAAGATCAATATTACTTTATACCTTTAGAATCCCTATTTATCAATTTATTAACAGACAGTTTAAAAATATGTATTTAAATATGTTTTATTTCAATGATAACAGTGGATATGTATTTTATTATAACACGTGGAGACCAAGATACATGCATCAGAATGCTCACACAATATATTTAAGTATCATTTGAGGAAACAACCCAACATTTTATTAACATAAGAATTGATAAACACACATTTTGGTAGAAATTTATAAAATAAAATTTCAAAATTATGCAGCTGTAAAAAAGAAGGATCTCTTACCCTTTGAGACAGCATGGACGGACCTGGAGAGTATCATGCTAAGCGAAATAAGCCAGTCAGAGGAAGACAAGTATCACATGATCTCACTCATATGTAGAATCTAATGAACAAAATAAACTGATGAACAAAATAGATCCAAAGACATAGAAGCATGGAACAGACTGAGGAATCTCAGAGGGAAGGTGAGGGTGGGGAGGTAGGTGGGGAACTTATATGCATAGCCCATGGACACAGACAATAGTGTGGTGAAGGCCTGGAAGGGACGGATGCAGGGTGGAGAAGGTCAATGGGGCAATACTTTCAACAATAAAGATAAATTAAAATAAAGACATGAATCATGCGCAGCTACATCTCTCAAAATATGACTACATTAAAATTGTTGTATATAAGTACAGGCTTAGTAACAAAAAGCATGATGTGTCATTTATTAAAATACTAGAGGCCCAGTGTACAAAAATTTGTGCACTCGGTGGGGTCCCTCAGCCCAGCCTGTGCCCTCTCGCAGTCTGGGACTCCTTGAGAGATGTCCACCTACTGGTTTAGGCCCGTTCCCCAGGGGATCGGCCTAAGCTGGCAGTCAGACATCCCTCTGGCAGCCTGGGAGCCCTCGGGGGATGTCCACTTGCCAGCGGGGAGCAGACCTAAGCTGCAGTCGGACATCCTTAGCACTGCTGAGGAAGCAGGAGAGGCTCCCACCACCACCGCTATACTGACAGCCATCAGCCCGGCTTGTGGCTGAGCAGAGCTCCCCCTGTGGGAGCCCACTGACCACCAGGGGCCAGCTCCTGCATTGAGCGTCTGCCCCCTGGTGGTCAGTGTGTGTCATAGTGACCAGTCATTCCCAGTCTTTCTGCTGTTAGGGTCAGTTTGCATATTACCCTTTTACTATATAGGATAGAGGCCTGGTGCATGGGTGGGGGTCGACTGGTTTGCCCTGAAGGGTGTCCTGGTTCAGGGTGGGGGTCCTGCTGGGGTGTCTGGCCAGCCTGGGTGAGGGGCTGAGGGCTGTTGGCAGGCTGACCAAGCCCCCAGCAGGGACCCTCACCCCATGGGGGTGTGGCCAGCCTGGGTGAGGGGCTGAGGGACGTTTTCAGGCTGCCCACAGCCCCTTCGGGGGGGGGTCCCACTGGGGTACCTGGACAGCCTGGATCAGGGGCTGATGGCTGTTTTCAGGCTGGCCATGCCCCCTAGTGACCCAAGCTCCCAGCCTCTCCTTTCTTTCTTTCTTTCTTTCTTTCTTTTTTTTTTTTTTTTTTTGGAAGCAGGTATCTGGGATTTATTTATCTTCTATTATTGAAACTTTGTAGCCTTGAGCAGAGCCCAGGTCTGGCTGGAAGCAGGTATCTGGGATTTTATCTTCTATAATTGAAATTTTGTAGCCTTGAGTGGAGTCCAGGGCCAGCCAGGGCAGGGAGGAAGCTTGGCTTCCTCCATCGCCGGGGGCAACCCAAGCCTCTTACTAGCTCCAGCTCCATGGCCGCCGCCATCTTAGTTGGGTTAATTTGCACACTCACTCCTGATTGGCTGGTGGGTGTAGTGGAGTGTAGTGGAATGGTGGAGTGATGGTTAATTTGCATGTTTCTCTTTTATTAGTGTAGATTAAAGTATTTCAAGAAATAGTAAGAATCTTCGTGGTTTTATACATTTTAGCAAAAAATGGAACCGTGTATTTTTTCCCCTCTATTGGGTTAGTGAGAAAACTAAACAGAAAGGTTTTTAGTAACGGAATTCGTGACCTCCAGTCCACAACCTCTGCTTCAGTATAGGAGGTGACCTTCCCTGGGAACATCATCGGTGCTGGGAGGCTGATGGAGGGAAGGCTGCAGCTCCCACTTTAAAATGTTGATTCATGATGACAACTGCCAGTTCGAGGCAGAAATGATGTTTTACTTACACATCTCAGATCACTGGAGCAGACATCAAACTGGCTGAAGAGCTAACATCTATAGAGGACTAAGGAAGAAAGAGAGTTTCACTCTCGTCAGCATATTTGAAACACTTCAACTATAACAGACATTTGCTTATTTTGTCATTCTAAATTTGAATCATATACTTCTATCTATTTATAAGATGGATAAGAGGTTATAAAATTGAGGATAATTATCTCGTTGGATCCTTAGTAGTCTTTAAGATTATCCAAAATAAATCTCTCTTCATGAATACATAATGTCCTATTATAAAATGAGAGATGAAATTCACTCTATCAGCATATATGTAAGAGGAAGGTTTTTTATCATATTCTCTTTATATATGTGTATATATATACACAAGATTTATTACAATGAGTGCTATACTAATTACATTTTGAAGTGAAAATTTGTACTTTACTTAAAAACAGTAAATCAGTCTATTTTTTTTAATTTGTGAGTTTGAATTAACCCATTTTGGCTTCATGCCTTTACATGCAGACAGCAGGAAACAGTGTTTTACTGTTAAAACTTGTGATATAATTGATAACCACTGTATACCAAGCACAGGCTGTCTACAGCTGCTTTGGTTTACAGTTCAGAGAGAGGACACTTTACTGCCCAGACTCATTTCTCTGCCAAGTGTTGCCATGGCAACCACACTTCAAGTTTGCTAATAAATGAACTTTACAGATCCCAGAGAATTTCCCTTAATTCCTATAATAGGTTAAGGGTCCAATTAACTAGTTTCCAGAGGGAAAGATACAGTTTTAACTCATGCTAATTGGGAAGCTATTCAACAAGTTTCTGTGGGAGCTCAATTTAGCTAACTCATTAAAAGTTTTTGCAATAATCCCAGAAGCCTCATGTAATGAGCCCCTGAGCACTGCTCATCCAATTAAGATATTTCCCTTCCATGCTTGGAGCGTACAGTTGCCTATGGTTAGTGTTTTGTTGTTTTCGTTAGTGAACACTCTAACCCCAGAGATGTAAAAGAAAATAAAGTAAAAGAAAATGAAATGTAAAAGAAAAACAGTGATTCAAAGATTCTTAGAAATTGACTAGGCTTCCAGGCTGTTAGAAATGTCCCTCAATTTCAATTTACCAATTTCATTAAAACTATATTGGGTAACAGAAAACGCCACTTCTCTCTCAACACATTTTAGAACATATATAAATGTAAGTATACATATGTAAGGGATTGCATAGTAGTTCCAACAAATCCAACATTGATTAGGAGGGATTATGTAGCAAACTTCCAAATTTAGAACATTGAGATGTTATTTCTAGTCTCCCTTTGCTTCCTTTGTTGTTGTTGGCAGTATTAAAGATGTCCTACATTTTCCCACCTTTGCCCCCTCCACCAGCTCCTACCCCAGGCCTTCACAGCAATATTGTTTGTGTCCATGAGCAATGCATATATCCATAAAAATTATTTGGTTAATCTTTTCCAGACCCTCCCCCCCTCTGAGATTCACCTGTTCCATGCTTCCATGCCTCTGGATCTATTTTGTTTGTCAGTTTATTTTGTCATTAGATTCCACATGTAAGTGAGATCATGTGATACTTGTTTTTCTCTGACTGACTTACTAAACTGAGCATAATAATCTCTAGGCCCCTCCATGCTCTCTCAAAGGGTAAGAGATCCTTCTTTTTTTACAGCTGCATAGTATTCCATGGTGTAAATGTATCACAGCTTTTTTATCCACTCATCTATTGATGGGCACTTGGGCTGTTTCCAGATCTTAGCTATTGTAAATTATGCTGCTATGAACATAGGGGTGCATACATTCTTTCTGATTGGTGTTCCTGAATTCTTAGGATATATTCCTAGAAGTGGGATCACTGGGCCATATAGCAGTTCCATTGTAAATTTTTTTAGGAAACTCCACACTGGTTTCCACAGTAGCTGCACCAGTCTGCATACCCACCAGCAGTGCACTAGGGTTCATTTTCCTCCACAGCCTCATCAGCACTTGATGTTTGTTGATCTATTGATGTAGTCATTCTGACAGGTGTGAGGTGAACCTCATTGTCATTTTAATGTGCATCTCTCTGATGATTAGAGACATTGAGCATTTTTTTCAGATGTCTCTTGGCTATCTGTATGTCCACTTTGGAGAAGTATCTATTTAGGTCCTTTGCCCAATTTTTACTTAGATTGTTTGTCTTCCTTTTGTTGAATTGTATGAGTTCTTTATATATTTTGGAGATTAACCCCTTACCAGATGCATCATTGACAAATATGTTCTCCCATACAGTGAGTTACCTTTTCATTTTGATGATGGCTTCTTTTGCTGTCCTGAAACTTTTTATTTTGATGTAGTCCCATCCTATATAATAAAAGCCTAATATGCTAAGTGTCCGGTCATCCGTTCATCCATTCAACCAATGAAAGCATAATGTGCTAGTGATATGCTAAGGCCACTCAACCACTCGCTATGACATGCACTGACCACCAGGGAGCAGATAGTCGACCAGTCACTATGACGTGCACTGACTACCAGGGGGCAGATGTTCCGACTGGTAGGTTAGCTTGCTGCTGGGGTCCAGCCAATCGGGACTGAGCAAGACTGGCTGGACATGCCCACCGTCCCTCCTTGGTTGGCCAACCACCAGCGTCCCTCCCTGGCCCTGATTGTGTGGATCGTGCACCAGTGGGGTCCCTTGGCCTGCCCTGCGCCCTCTCGCAATCTGGGACCCCCTCGGGGGATGTCAGAGAGCTGGTTTCAGCCCAATCCCACAGGCCAGGCAGAGGGACCCCACTGGTGCATGAATTCATGCACCGGGCCTCTAGTTAGTTTATATTATCCATTGTTTCTCCTGCCCTAGGAGATATATCAGTGAGAATTCTGCTATGTGAGATGTTTGAGATTTAGCTGCCTGTTTTCTTCTAAGACTTTTATGATTTCACAATTTACATTTAAGTCTGTTATCCATTTTGAGTTTATTCTTGTTTATGGTGTAAGTTGGTGGTCTAGTTTCATTTTTTCACATGTACCTGTCTAATTTTCCCAATACTATTTATTGAAGAGACTATCTTTACTCCAGTATATGTTCTTGCCTCCTTTTTCAAATATTAATCATAGTGATGTGGGTCAGTTTCTGGGGTTTCTGTTCTGTTCCATTGGTCTATATACCTGTTCTTGTGCCAGTACCATGCTGGTTTGATTACAGTGGCTTTGTAGTATAATTTGATATCCAGTATTGTGACTCTCCTTCTTTATTCTTCTTTCTCAACATTATTGTGGCTACTTGGGATCTTTTTTGGTTCCATATAAATTTTTGGAGTATTTGTTCTAGAACTGTGAAATATGCCACTGGTATTTTAGTAGGCATTGTGTTGAATCTATAGATTGCTCTGGATATTATGGAAATTTTATTGATGTTAATTCTACCAATTTATCAACATGATATATATTTCCACTTGTTTGTACTTTCTCTATTTCCTTTTTCAATGTCCTGTAGTTTTCCGGGTACAGGTCTTTTACCTCCTTGGTTAAGTTTATGCCTAGGTATCTTAATTTTTTGTTGCTGTAATGGAAAATGGGATTAGTTTCTCTTTCTGAGAGTTCATTTTTGTTGTATACAAATGCCATCGATTTCTGGGTGTTAATTTTGTATCCTGCTACTTTGCTGAATTCATTTATTAAATCTGGGAGATTTTTGGTGGAGTCTTTAGGTTTGTCTATGTACAATATAATGTCATCTGTGAATAATGACTGTTTTACTTTCTCCTCTCCAATTTGTATGCCTTTTTTTTTCTTATCACTGTGGCTATGATTTCCTGTCCTACATTGAACAAAAATGGAGAAAGCATGTCTTGCACCTGTTCTTAACAGATATACTTTTAATTTTTGCACATTGAGTATGATGTTGGCTGTAGGTTTGTCATATATGGCCTTTATTATGTTGAGGTATGATCCTTTTATTCCCACTTGGCTGAGAGATTTATTAAACATGGGTGCTGGATTTTGTCAAATGATCTTTCTACAGCTATTTATGTGATCACATGATTTTTATGCTTCATTTTGTTTATGATATGTATCACATTTATTGATTTTCTAATGTACCAGTTTCACATCCCCAAAATAAATCACACTTGGTAATGGTTTATAATTTTTAAATGTATTGCTGAATCCAATTTGCAAATATTTTGTTGAGGACTTTAGCGTCTATGTTCATCAGGATTATTGGCCTGTAATTTTATTTCTTTGTAGTGTCTTTGTCTGGTTTTGGAATTAGGATAATGCTGGTCTCATAAAAAGAGCTTGGAAGTGTTCCTTCCTCTTGAATTTTTTGGAATAGTTTGTGGAGGATAGGTGTTAGTTCTTCTTTGAATGCTTGGTAGAATTTGCCCGTGAAGCCATGTGGACTATGACATTCATTTTCTAGGAGTTTTTTTAATTGTTTCATTTTCATCAGCTGTTATCAGCCTATTCTGGTTTTCTGATTCTTCCTGATTCAGTTTTGTAAGATCGTTGTTGTTTTTTAGGAATTTGTCCATTTTGTCCAGGTTGTCCAGCTTGTTGGCATATAGTTGTTCATAGTTTTTCCTTACAATCCTTTAAATTTGTATGCCAGTTGTTATTTCACCTCTTTCATTTCTGATTTTATTTATTTGAGTCCTCTCTCTTTGTTTCTAGATGAGTTTGGCTAACAGTTCATCTATTTTGTTTATATTTTCAAAGAACCAGCTCATTGGTTTCATTGACCCTTAGTTTTCTTATTCTCCATGTCATTCATTTCTACTCTAATATTTACTATTTCTTTCCTTCTACTCACTCTGAGCTTTTCTTGTTGTTCTCTTTCTAATTCTTTTGTTGTAGGGTTAGAATGTTTATTTGAGTTTTTTCTTGTTTCTTGAGGTAGGCCTATAATGCTATGAAGCTCCCGCTCAAGTCTGCTTTCACTGTGTCCCATAGATTTTGTGTTGTGTGTTCATTTTCATTTGTTTCCAGGAAGTATTTTATTTCCTCCTTGATCTCATTGATAATGAATTCATTGTTTAATAACATCCTACTTAGCCTCTATGTGTTTAAATGCTTTTGAATGTTTTTATTTTAGTTGATTTCTATTTTCATGCCATTTTGATCCGAGAAGATGCTTGCTGTGATTTCATCTTCTTGAATTTGTTAAGGCTTATTTTGTGTCTTAACATATGGTCTATCTTTGCGAATGTTCTTTGTGCACTTGAGAAAAATGTATGTTCTGCAACTTTGGGATGAAATGTTATGTAAATATCAATTAAATCCATTTGACTCATCTAATCATTTAAGGTCGCTGTTTCCTTGTTTATTTTGTGTCTGAAAGATCTATCCAGTGATGTCAGTGGGGCATTAAAGTTCCCAACTATGACTGTACTACTGTAAATCTCTCCCTTATAGTCCATCAAGAGTATTTTTTTTTAGTTAGGTGCTCCTCTATTGGGTGCATATATGTTAACAAGGATTATATTTTCTTGTTGTGTTGATCCCTTTAGTATTATGTAGAGGCCATCTTTATCTCTTTTATGGCCTTTGATTTGAAGTCTATTTTTTTTAATATATTTTATTGATTTTTTACAGAGAGGAAGGGAGAGAGATAGAGAGTTAGAAACATCGATGAGAGAGAAACATCGATCAGCTGCCTCCTGCACATCTCCTACTGGGGATGTGCCCTCAACCCAGGTACATGCCCTTGACCGGAATCGAACCTGGGACCTTTCAGTCCGCAGGCCGACGCTCTATCCACTGAGCCAAACCGGTTTCAGCTTGAAGTCTATTTTTATGAGATATGTGTATTGCTACCCCAGCCTTTTTCTATTTGCATGGAATATATTTTTTCCATCACTCACTTTCGGTCTGTGTGAATCTTTTCTTCTGAGGTGGGTCTCCTGTAGACAGCATATACACAGTCATGTTTTCTTATCCTTTAAACTACCTGGTGTCTTGTGATTGGAACATTTAGTTCATTTATATTTGAGGTTATAATATATAGGTGTGTATTTTTTGCCATTTTTAAATACACTTCTTCCTGTCTTTCTCATTTTCTTCTTTTTGAAGCAGTTCCTTTAGCATTTCTTGCAGTGCTGGTTTGGTGGTGATAAACTCTTTTAAGCATTTTGTGTGTGTGTGTCTATGAACCTCTTTTTTTCACCTTCAATTTTGAATAATAGCCTTGCTTAGATTCAGCCCCTTGCTTTTCTTTACATTGTATACTTCATGCCACTCCCTTCTGACCGGAAGTGTTTCTATGGAGAAATCAGTTGACAGTATAATGGGAGCTTCCTTGTAGGTGACTTTCTGTGTCTCTCTTACTGCCTTTAAGATTATTTCTTTGTCTTGTAGATTTGCCATTTTAATTATGATGTGTCTAGGTGTGGGTCTTTGGGGTTCATCTTGATTGAACCTCAAATCACTTTGTATTTCCTGAATTTGTGTGACTTTTTCCTTCACCATGTTAGGGAAGTTTTATGTCATTATTCCTTCAAACAGGTTCTCTATTCTTCTCCTTCTGGTGCATCTATGATGCAGATGTTGTTATGTTTCATATTGTCCAAAAGCTCCTTTAAACTATCCTCCTGTTTTAATTTTTTTTTTCAATTTCTGCTCTGACTGGGTGCATTTTCTACCTTGTGTTGTAATTCACTGATTTGATCCTCAGTTTCTTCTAATCTTTTGTGCCTCTGCCTTTCCTACCCTCCTCTATGTGGTCTCCACTTTCCATCTTTGGTTATCAGGGTTCTTTCCAGCTAGTCTTCAGTTGATTATTCTGGATGTTGTTGTGTGTTTTTTGTTTGTTTGTTTGTTTTTTGTATTTTAGTTGTATTTCCAGTTTGGTCCTGGGAGTGTGTCTATGGAGTATCCACTTACTCTGCTGCCATTTCTACTCTCTCCAAAATGCACACTTTATCACATAAATTGAAACTTGAAAAAAGAATTGGAGATGAAGAACTCAATAAAAAACATCAAGAATGAACTAGTGAGAATAGGAAATAAAGTGGACCAGATGGAGGAAAGAATTAGTGATATCAAAGATAGAAATCTAGAAATTGTTCAGAGGGAAGAAGGGAGAATAATGGGCTTAAAATTCAGCTTAAAATGAAAGAAAGAACTCTATGAGAATATCTGATTCCATCAGCAAGACCAATATAAGAATAATAGACATACCAGAAGAAGAGATGAGAACTACTCAAACCCATGGAAAGAGATAGATCCTCAAATCCAAAAATCTAACAAAACACCTAATTACCTCAATCCTAAAAGCATTCTCCAAAGTACAGTGTATTAAAACTGTCAAAAATTAATGACAAAGAAAAAAATTTCAAGGCAGCCAGGGATAAGAAGAAAGTTGCCTATAAAAGAAAGCCCATTAGGTTATCATCATACTTCTCAGCAGAAACTCTACAAGCTAGAAAAGAATGGAATCAGATATTCGAACTACTGAAAGAGAGAAATACCAGCCAAAAATAATATATCCAGTAAAGTTATCCTTTAGATATGAAGGAGAAATAGACTTTTCCAGACTATCACTGGAAGACCTCCATTACAGGAAATACTAACTGGGGTTATTCTACCTGAAACAATGAGTAAAAGGTCATAAAACTACAAGTAAAGATCATCAACAAATTTACAGCATAAACAAGAATAATTTGTGACAATAAAAGCATAAAAGGGGAGGGGATAAATGTCTTAATTTATAAAAGAGAGAAATAAAAGAGAATGTAGATCCAATGCATTCAAATGAAGAAAGATTACTGTATATAAGAAATTTGATTTTTCATAACCTAATGGTAAGCACACAGAAAAAAATAATGGAGACACATAACTTAAAAAAAGAGAAAACAGCCCCCCTGGTGTGGCTCAGCAGATGAGCATCAACCCAAGAACTGAGAGGTCGCTGGTTTGATCCCAGTTGGGGCACATGCCGGGTTGCAGGCTCGATCCCCAATAAGGGGTGTGCAGGAGGCAGCCCATTGATGACGTTCTCTCTATCCCTCGCCCTTGCTCTCTCTAAAAAAATCAATAAAAACATATTTTATTTTTATTTTTTTTAAATTTTTTTATTGCTTAAAGTATTACAAAGGGTATTACATATGTGTCCTTTTTTTCCCCCCGCCCTTGACAATCCCCTGGCCTCCCCTACCCCCCAGTGTCTTATGTCCATTGGTTATGCTTATATGCATGCATACAAGTCCTTCAGTTGATCTCTTACCCCCCTCCCTCCCGCCCCTCAACCCTCCCCGGCCTTCCTGCTGCAGTCTGACAATCTGTTTGAGGCAGCTCTGCCTCTGTATCTATTATTGTTCAAAAGTTTATAATGGTCTCTATTATCCATGAATGAGTGAGATCATGTGGTATTTTTCCTTCATTGACTGGCTTATTTCACTTAGCATAATGCTCTCCAGCTCCATCCATGCTGTTGCAAATGGTAAGAGTTCCTTCTTTTTTACAGCAGCATAGTATTCCATCGTGTAGATGTACCACAGTTTTCTAATCCATTCATCTACTGATGGGCACTTAGGCTGTTTCCAGATCTTAGCTATGGTGAATTGTGCTGCTATGAATATATGGGTGCATATATCCTTTCTGATTGGTGTTTCTAAAAAAAATCAATAAAAACATATTTTAAAAAGAGAGAAAAAAAACAGAGGAAAGAAGTATGGAATAGCACCAAAGAAAAACAAGAATCAGAAAAACTAAGGAAAAAAATTGAGCACAGAGGTACTAGAAAACACAAGAAAATATGGCTACAGGAAATCCTCATGTATCAATAATTACCCTAAGTGTAAATGGACTGAATTCGCCATATTTATAAAGATATAAAGAGAAACCCTAGCCAGGGCTAGAGCATTAGCCTACAGACTGAAGGGTCTCAGGTTCGATTCCAGTCAAGGACACGTACCTCGGTTGCAGGATCAATCCCTGGTCCTGGTTGGGGCATGTGTGGGAGGCAACCAATCGATGGGTCTCTCTTACATAGATGTTTCTCTCTCTGTGTCTTCCCCTCACTTCCACTCTCTCTAGATTATCAATGTAAAAATATCCTCAAGTGAGGATTAACAAAAGAAATAAATAGAAGCACAGAGTAGTAGGTTAGATCCAAAAAACAAAGCCAACCATATGCTGCCTATAGTTGACACATCTAAGTTGTAAAGACAAAAATAGACTCAAAGTGAAAGGGTGGGAAATGAGTTTTCAAGCAAATACCATCCACAGAAAAGCAGGTGCAGTCATACTTTTATTTGACAAAATACATTTCAAGATAACAAAGAAAAGAAAAGACAAAGATAGACACTTTATAATGATAAATATAACACTACATCAAGAAGAAATAACACTTCTCAATATATATGCACCCAATCACGAAGAACCAACATGTATAAGGCAATTACTAACAGAGCTAAAAAGAGAAACAGGTAAAAACATAATCATAGTTGGGGAACTTCATACTCCATTGACAGCTCTAGATAGAACATCCAAACAGAAAATCAATAAAATACATCAGCTTTAAATGACACATTAGATCAAATGGACATAATTGACATTTACAGAGCCTCTCATCTCAGAACATGAAATTACAAATTCTTCTACAATGCACATGGAACATTCTCAAAAATAGACCATATGTTGTGTCACAAACTAACCTCAACAAATTCAAAAAGATTGAAATCATACCAAACATATTCTCTGACTGCAATGCTTTGTAATTCTAAATAAATTGCAAAAAGTAAAGAAAGCCACAAATATGTAGAGATTAAGCAATATACTATTTTAAAGTAACTGGGTAAAAGAAAAAAATAAAAGGTGAGATCAAAAGACATATAAAGACAAAAGAGAATGACAATACAATATATGAAAACATCTGGGATGCAATGAAAGCAGTAATAAAAAAGAAGTTTATATCATTACAGGCCTATCTCAAGAAACAAGAGAAATCCCAAGGAAGCAACCTAATATTACAACTTAAAGACGTAATAAGAACAAAGGCAACCCAAAGTCAGCAGGAAAAGGAAATAAAAATTTGAGCAGAATTGAATAACATAGACAGCAAAAAGACTATACCAAAAAAATTGAAAAGGTTAATAAAATTGTCAAATCCCTGGCTAGACTCAGTAAGAAAAAAAAGAGAAAAGACTTATATAAACAAATCGGAAATAAAATAGAAGTTACCACAAACATCACTGAAATACAAAAGATCATATCAAAATATTATGAAAGACTACATAGCAACAAATTCAATAACCTAAGGGAAATGAACACATTTCTAGAAATATATAACTTTACTAGAATAAATCATGAAGAATTGGAAACTCTAATAGACTGATCAACAGTAAGGAAATTAAAACAACCATCAAAAACCTCACACACCCTTCCCCGCAAAAAGTCCAGGATCAGAAGCCACATAGAGTCAGATGAAAATCCAGTGTGCTTCTCTGATTGCTTTTTTCCTTATAAAAAAAATAGTATCCCTGGAGGTCCAAGATGGCTGCAGAGTAGGTGAAAGTAACACACATTTCCTCTCAGTGTCAAACAGAATTTACAGCTAAAATTTAGAACAATCAACCTGAATAAACAACAGAAGGACATCTGAACAGGAGTATTATCTATACTAATCAAAGGGTAATATGCTAATTAGACCAGGACACCTTACAGGAGACCTTCCGGACAAAGCCATGGTGGTGGGGTTGAGGCAGAAGCGGTTAGGATTGATCAGGCCAGAAGGGGAGAGCAGTTGGGGTGAGCAGGCCAGCAGTGGGGGGCAGTTGGGGGCAAGCAGGCAGGCAGTGGAGGACAGTTGTGGGTGAGCAGGCTGGCGGGGGGGGGTAGTTGGGAGCGAGAAGGCCAGTGGGGGGGGGCAGTTGGGGGCGAGCAGGCCGGCAGGCAGAGTGGTTAGGGGCGATCATGCAGGCAGGCAGGTGAGCGGTTAGGAGCCAGCGGTCCCGGATTGCGAGAGGGATGTCCGACTGCCGGTTTAGGCCTGATCCCACAGGGGTCCCAGTTTGGAGAGGGTGCAGGCCAGGCTGAGGGACACCCCCCAATCCCTACATTCACAAATTTTATGCACCGGACCTCTAGTATCCAATCATTGAAAAAGGAAGCTACACAGAGACTGGTAAGAAGGGTGGAGAGGCAGAGAGGGCTGATCCTTGCACCCAGAGACAGTGACTGAGAAGCTAGAGAAATATCACAACTGCAACAGTCCCCTCAAGGAAAGTGGGGTCTCAATCCCAAGCCAGGACTCCCAAACCAGAGCACCAGGGCTGGGAAAAAGATCTTCCCAGCATCTGGCAGCAAACATAAGCAGTGACTTTGTCTGCTGGAAAAAGGAGGGAGTCAACTTGAATCCCAGGGGCTTCCTTTAAGGGCCAATACACAGAGGTTTCCTCTTGGGTACTCACCTGGGCCTCTGGTAGAGGGAAGGGCATTTGGAAGCCATAAAGAGAAGATCTGGGTGGCATAGCTCTGGAGCTCTGGAAGGTAGGCAACTGAGGTCCTGGTCCTGAATCAACATCCCACCCGGCCCTCAGGTGCCATCTGTCAGGGTCAAGCATTTCCATTCTTACAGCACCAGCTGGAGAAAGTACACTAACCCGTCCTCCAAACACTGGCGACACCACCCTGAAGACTCCAGTCTGGCATAAGACTATTGGCTGCACTCAACAGGGACCCGAGGTGCCCTCTTTTTCTGGAGAAACTATAGATGGTCATTGAACTAAGTGGCTTTGGAACAATGGCCAAACTCCTCCCTCCCACAGGTTAGGCAGGTGCCACCCCCAATGGAAGAATCCCTTGTCAGGGTCTCAGGCAGCAGATAGCAGCAGAGTTAGGGCGAGACACGTACTTGCACCGCTCCTATGGACCTGCACCACCCCCAACAAAGTGCTACCTTGAGTTGCATCCCCAAATTTTTCTGGCACCAGCTTGCCAAATGCAGTTCCACAGGGGGACGGAAGTGCAACTCAGAACTGGGACATTTGGCGCGACCCCCTTGGAGTCTATCATCAGGGTCTCAGGTGGGGCACTGCTGAGCTACAAGAAGGCAAGCAGCTAGCTCCCCCTCCTAAGGGCTTAGAGTCTATATCACCCAATTCAAAGGTGGATTTGATTTGCATTCCCAAATCCTGCCGGCCCCATCTGCTAAGCTCATATCCACGGAGGGGGAGGGGGGGCAACTCAGAACTGGGACAAAATAATTGCAACCCCCTTGGAGCCTATGGTTAGGGTCTCTGGCAGCGCCCTGCAAGGCTGGAAGTAGGCAACCGGGTCTCTCCCCTCCAAAGGGCCGGTGCCACGCCAGGCTGGGGTTTCCTTGCTCTGTTCCTCCAAGTCCTGCATGAGGAAGGGAGCAGAGGGCACAGATTGGAGCCAGGAGTTTTGGAATGCGGTTCAGTCAGGGTCTCTGAAGGCCTGACTGCAGAGCTAAGGGAAGAAAGTGTGCAGCTTTCTCCCCTCATGTGGGCCAGTGCCCCAGACTGCCTTGATCTGTTTTCAAAAACCCAGCTGGACCCATCCTACTTGGCTCAGTTTTGAGGGGGAAGGTAGGCTCTGCTCCGAGCCCAGACGTTCAGCGTGCATCTGCCTCAGAGGCTCCGGTCCAGGGCTTGAGCTACGGTGCTAAACAGAGGAGTGCAGCTCACCACCTTCCCATGGTACAGTTGGTGCCACCCCAAAAAGGTTTTCTCTATTTGTTTGCCCAATCCCAGTGAACCTGTCCTGTCCTGCTGAGCTTGCTCCTTCAGTGAGGACAGCTGGCTACACCAACCTGAACCTGCAGTGTGCTGCTCCTGAGGGAGATAGAGTTGGACACTCTGGCAGAGTCTGGATGGATGGCTCTGGAGAAGGGGCCACATTCTCCCTGTTGAATGCTGGATCACAGTATCCCAAAATAGAGGTCCCAATAGCCCTGCTTGCCCAACCTGGTCATCCCAAACTATTGGGCCTGAGCCTTGCGGAAAGGTCAGTGGGGCATGGCCAGCTTGGACCCACTCTACAGCCTTTCTGCATAAGACTCTAATGAAAGGCCATGAAAGTCCAGGCAACTTGGAGGGGCAGAGAAGTAGCTAGTACATGGATGCTGACCTCAGGGAACTTAGTCTTTTCTTGATCTGCCCCCAGTGCAGAGATCACAGAAGCCAACCTGTCTACACAGATTAACCCCTCCCATGCACACCCAGGTCTAGTAGACACAGACACAAGCACATACAGTGACAGTGTAAAAGCTCAAGACAGGTAGTCCAAAACTGGTTACACACAATGTCTCAAAGCAACCTGTACCTGGAACACACCCAAAAGGACCCAGAAACAACACAACTAGTGGTGGGCTTCGGACCACAACAGAGCTTGACCTAACCAGCCACACAAGTGACACACCCAAAGGAATAATCCAGAAGGCAGCAGTCCCTGCTCGAAATGACTCCACCTTGGGGACAGCACCTCCACAATATCTAATATACAGTCATTGAGGTTTACCTTTATAGTAAACCCAGCAATACAGTTAACTCCACCCACAAAAGGGCCAACAGCTTTTATCAAGATGCAACTACAACAGGGGGTACACATAGCACACAGGAAACATTCCTGGAGCACGGAGCACAGGTGATCTAGAGGATTGTGCCACTAAACCTAGCAAGACAAATTGAAACAGCACCTGCAAAGCAGCCTGGACATGGTGATTGGATTGAGCCTCAGCAAGCCAGCCTGAGGGTCAATCCCACCCATGAATGGGCCAACAGCAATCAAGACCTAATTACAACAGAAGGCCCCACATAACCCACACAGGGACATTCCTAGAGCATCTAACTCAGGAGAAAAAGGAGACTACACCACTGTGTACCAAAGGACACTTACTACATGAGGCCACCCCACATAAAAATCTATCTAATACACAGAAACAAGCACAAAAGACAGCTAAAATGGGGAGACAAAGAAACAAATCTTAAATGAAAGAAAAGAAAGAACCTCCAGGGAAAAAGAGACAAATGAAATGAAGGCAAACAATTTATCAGACATAGAGTTCAAAGTAATGGTAAAAAGGGCACTCAAATAACTTAGTGAGAACCATGAGGAACTCAATGAGAACAATAAAGAACTTAGAGGGAACTACAGTTGTATGAAAAAAAGGGCATAGAAGCCCTGAATAAGAACCAGTCAGAAATGAAGGATATCATATCTGACATCAAGAATACACTAGAAGGAACTAAAAGTAGGGTGGTAGAAGAAGAGGATTGAATCAGCAATTTGGAAGACAAGAAACAAATTCCAAATCATAGAAGTACAAAAAGGAGAAGAAAGTGAGAAGGGATAGAGAAACTGCTTGAAGAAATAATGACTGGAAACCTCCCTAACCTGCTGAAAGAAAAAGACACGCCAGTTCAGTAAGCCCATGGACACAGAAAATATGGAGCTTGAGGTGGGGGGGTGGGGGGGGAGGAGACATATGTAATACTTTCAACAATAAAGATTTTTGGAAAACCAGTACAGAAGATCAATGAATCAAAGAGCTGGATCTTTGAAAAGATAAACAAGTTGATGAATCCCTAGCCAGGCTCATCAAGAAACAATGAGAGAGGACCCAAATAAATAAAATCAGAAATGAAAGAGACAATATAATAATGGACAGCACATAAATATAAAGCATTGTAAGAAAATACTATGAACAACTATCTGCCAACAAACTGGACAAGCTGGGTGAAATAGACAAATTTCTAGAAACATACAATCTTCAAAAAGAATCAGAAAGAATCAGAAAACCTGATTAGGCTAATAACAACTGATGAAATTGAAGCAGTAATTAAAAACTACCAGGAAACAAAAATCCTGGATCAGATAAATTTACGGGAGAATTTTACCAAACACTCAAAGTAGAACTAACACCTATACTCCTCAAACTGTTCCAAACAATTCAAAAGGAAGAAGCCCTGTAAAGCTCATTTTACAAAGCCAGCATTCTCCTAATTCCAAAACCAAATAAAGACACTACAACGAAAAAAATTACAGGCTAATATCCCTGATGAACACAAATGCTAAAATCTTCAACAAAATATTAGAAAATCAAATCCAGCAATATATTATAAAGATTATACACCATGACCAAGTGGGATTTATTCCGAGGATGCAAAGCTGGTACAATATTTGCAAATCAAAAACCACAAATAACATAAAGAAAATGAAAGACAAAAATCACATGATCATATCAATTGATGCAGAAAAAGCATTTGACAAAATCCAACACCATTTTTTATTAAAACTCTCAGCAAAGTGGGTATAGAGGGAGCATATATCAACATAATAAAGGCCATATATGACAAACTTATAGCTAACATCATACTCAATGGGAAAAAACTAAAACCATTTCCCCTAAGAACAGAAACAAGACAGGGATGTCTGCTTTCACCAGTCTTATTCAACATAGTAGTGGAAGTCCTAGCCACAGCAATCAGATAAGAATAAGAAATAAAAGGCATCCAAATTGGAAAGGAGGAAAGAAAACTCTCATTATTCGCAGATGACATATCATTGCACATAGAAAACATTAAAGACTCCACCAAAAAACTAGTAGATTTGATAAGCAAATTTGGCAATGTAGCAGGATACTAAATTAACAGCCAGAAATCAAAGGCATTTTTATACACCAATAATGAATTCTCAGAGAGTGAAACTAACAAACAATCCAATTTACCATTGCAACAAAAAAATTTAAGATACTTAGGAATGAACTTACCCAAGGAGGTAAAAGACATCTATATATATAAAGAGCCAGGGGCCATTGCAACCAAATGGACAACCGAACAGACGACTGAACAGGCTGTGTGGGGCGATCAGGCCAGCAGGGGGGATAGTGAGGGATGACCAAACAACTGACCAGCAAGCTGTGTGGGGCGACC
>NW_005871350.1:108900-118178 GCF_000147115.1 Myotis lucifugus | reverse complement strand
CAGGTTGGCAGGGGGGCAGTTGGGGGCAACCAGGTAGGCAGGCAGAGGCAGGTAGGGGTGATCAGGCTGTCAGGGGGGGGCCAGTAGAGGTGATCAGGCAGGCAGGCAGGTGAGCAGTTAGGAGCCAGCAGTCCTGGATTGTGAGAAGGACATCCAACTGCTGGTTTAGGCCCAATCCCCGGGCTTAAACCGGCAGTCGGACATCCCCCGAGGGGTTCCGGATTGGAGAGGGTGCAGGCTGGGTGAGGGGACCCACCCCCATGCATGAATTTCATGCACCAGGCCTCTAGTGTACTCAGAAAAGTACAGGACATTGAAAAAAAAAGATAGAGGAAGATATAAACAAGTGGAAAAATATACCACATTCATGGATTGGTAGAATTAAAATGTCCAGCCTTAACCGGTTTGGCTCAGTGGATAGAGCATCGGCCTGCGGACTGAAAGGTCCCAGGTTTGATTCCGGTCAAGGGCATGTACCTTGGTTGCAGGCACATCCCCAGTGGGAGGTGTGCAGGAGGCAGCTGATCGATGTTTCTCTCTCATCGATGCTTCTAACTCTCTATCCCTCTTCCTTCCTCTCTGTAAAATATCAATAAAATATATTTAAAAAATAAAATAAAATGTCCATACTATCCAAGGCAATCTGCAGATTCAATGCAATCCCTATTAAATTACCAACAGCATATTTCACAGATCTAGAACAAATACTCCAAAAATTTATATGGAACCAAAAAAAGCTTTGAATAGCCACAACAATCTTGAGAAAGAAGAACAAAGTTGGAGTAATCACAATACCAGATATCAAGTTATACTACAAAGCCCCTGTAATCAAAACAGCCTGGTACTGGCACTAGATTAGGCATATAGATCAATGGAACAAAACAGAGACCCCAGAAATCGACCCAAGCCATTTAATATTGACAAAGAATGTACAGTAGAGTCAAAACAGTCTCTTCAATAAATGGTGTTGGAAAATTGGACAGATACATGCAAAAAAATGAAACTAGACCACCAACCTATGCCATACACAAGAATGAACTCAAAATGGATAAAAAGACTTAAATGTAAGTTGTGAAACCATAAAAATCCTAGAATAAACCATAGGCAGCAAAATCTCAGATATCTCACATAGAATTTTGCTGATACATATCCTAGGAAAAGGAAATAAGGAGAAAATAAATAAATGGGACCATATCAAAATAAACGCTTCTGCACAGCAAAGGAAACCACCATCAAAATGAAAAAGGAGCTTGGCCTGTGGGGGCTCAGTTGCTGAGCGTTGACCTATGAACCAGGAGGTTGCGGTTCGATTCCTGGTCAGGGCACATGCACTGCTCGATCCCCAGTGTGGGGCATGCAGGAGGCAGCCAATCAGTGGTTCTCTCTCATTGTTGATGTTTCCATCTCTCTCTCTCTCTCCCTCACTGAAATCAATAAAAATATTTTTTACAAAAATGGAAAAGGAACCCACTGAATGGGAGAACACATGTGCCAATTATACAAGATAAGGGTAATACCCAAAATATATAAAGAACTCATACAACTCAGCAAAAGGAAGACAAACAATTCAAATTAAAAACGGGCAAAGGACCTGAGCAGACCCCCTAAGAAGACATACAAATGGCCAAGAGACATCAGAAAAAAATGCTCAATGTCTCTAATCATCAGAGAAATGCAAATTAAAACCACAATGAGATATCACCCCACACCTGTCAGAATGGCTATCATCAAAAAATCAATGAACATCAAGTGCTGGCAAGCATGGGGAGAAAGGGAACACTAGTTCACTGCTGGTGGAAATGCAGGTTGGTGCAGCCACTACAGAAAACAGTATGGAGTTTCCTCAAAAAATTAAAAATGGAACTGCCATTTGACCCAGTGATCCCACTTCTGGGAATATATCCTAAAAACTCCAAATTACCAATCAGAAAGAACATATGCACCCCTATGTTCATAGCAGTGTTATTTACAATAGCTAAGATTTTGAAACCACCCAAGTGCCCATTAGTAGATGAATGGATAAAAAACTGTGGGTCATTTACACAATGGAATACTATGCAGCTGTTGAAAGGAGGGATCTCTTACCCTTTGGAACAGCATGGATGGACCTGGACAATATTATGCTTAGTAAAATAAGCCTATCTGAGAAAAACACCTATCACACTATCTCACTTATTTTTGAAATATAATGAACAAAATGAATTGACCAAATAAATAAAACCCAAAGCATGGAGACATGGAAAAGACTGACATACCTTAGTTGGGTTGGGGGGAGGTGGGGAGATGACCAGAAGAGATAAACCAAAGAACTTATATGCATAGCCCATGGACACAGGCAATAGGGTGGTGAAGACCTGGGGGGCGGGTAAGGGCTGAGAGGAGGAGGATAAAGGGAGGCTGGGTGAAACGGGAGACATCTGTAATACTACCAAAAATAATTATATGTATTTTTTAAAAGCTGTGGTATATTTACACAATGAAATACTACTCAGTCTTAAAAAAAAGAAAAGGAAAGGAAACCTTCCCTTTTCTGACAGCATGGATAGACCTCAAGATTGTTATGCGAAGTAAAATAAGCCAGTCAGAGAAAGACAAATACCAGATGATTTCAATTATATGTGGAATCTAATGAAAATAAGCTGATGAACAAAATCAAAGCAGGCATGGATAGATGGAACAGAACAACAGCTATCAGAGGGGAGATGGTTTGGGGGACCAGATGAAAGAAGATGAAAGGATTAAGCAAAATAAACCCATATTTATATAACACATAGAAACAAACAACAGGGTGGTGATAGCTGTAGGAAACTGGGGGTGGAGGTGGCGCGATGGCCACAAGATGCAATGTGCAGATAATGTTCTATTGAGTTGTACACTTGAAATCTGTATGATTTTGTGAACCAATGTCACCCCAATAAACTCAATAAAAAAGAATAAAGTTACCATATGTCCCAGAAACCCCTCTTTTGGGTATCCACCCCCAAAATGAGAACATTTATTCACAAAGTTTGCACCCCTACATTCATTGCAGCATTATTTATGGTGGCCACACCATGGAAACAACTGAAGTGCCCTTCAATAGAGGATTGAACAAAGAAAATGTGGTACATATATACAATGAAATACAAAGAAAAGATGAAATGCTGCCATTTGTGACAACATGGATGAACCTTGAGAATATCATGCTAAGAGAAATAAGTCAACAGTAAAAGTGAAGGGCCATATTATTTTACTCATATGTGGGATGTAGAACTGAAAGCAACAAATAAACAGGAAAAACAAACAAAAACTCATAGTCACAGACAACAATATGGTGATTATCAGAGGAAAGGAAGATAAAGGGGTAGTAATGGGTAAAGGAGGTCAAATACGGTGATCAAAGATGATTTGGCTTTGGTGGGGGGCACACAATGCAATATGAAGATCATATACCATAGAAATGTACACGTAAACCTATATACTCTTATTAACCAATGACACCCCAATAAATTTAATAAAAAGAAAAAATAATTTAAAAAATATAAGAGTTTTGGGTGCTTTGCAAGTTGAGTGAGACTGGATCTCAGGGCATCACCTGGCTGGGACAAGTTTAATTCAGATTCAGATACGGCATCAGTGCAAGGCCTGGGGTCACTCAGCAAGAGTAACAGGGCACAACACGGACATAACTGCAGGTAATGTTTGCTTCCACCACTGGAACAGCCTCCAGCGATGCATGGGCGAAGGCTAACTGCTGGCTATTAAGAGAGCCTCCAATTGTGGACAAGTTGGGTGGGATCTCAGGGAGTCAACAGCCTGTGGTAAGTGATGTTCATCAAGTTAATGCAGATTTATATTTTGTCATGTCGGGGGAAGGCTCAACATAGGAAAAATGTTGCCTGAATGTTGGCTGTGTGGGAGGAGGGCTCAACACAGGGACAATGGCAGTTGTCTCTTCAGCCTTTCCCCTCAAGCAATACAACTCAGATTCTCCTTGTATATCTCTGGCACCATCATGCTGTTGTCTTTCTACCTGAACCCAGGCTGAGTTTCTGTGACTAGGTTAGTCTGTGCATGGGCCCTTTAAGAGGACATCTGGGTTTCCAGCAACACTCCATCTTACCCAGATGGATGAAATCTCTAATTTTCGCAGACAGATGTTGTAGGGCTCCTCTTCCCGTCACTGGTGCTTTGATCTGGGGAGTCTAGTGTGGGGCTGGGATCTCTAGCTTTTCCGGGAGGAACCCCTGCAGCTGAGATATCTTTCCCAATTCTCAACCACCACATGTGGATGTAGGGCCAGTTCATTTCAGCCCTCCTACCAGTCTCGACATAGCTTCTTCTTTATATCCTTAGTTAAAGGCCTTCTCTTCAGCTAGTCTTCCAATGGTTCTCAGGTTCATTTGTTCTAAAATTTAGTTGTAATTTTGATGTGCTCATAGGAGGAGGTGAGTTCACTGTCCACCTACTCTGCCATCCAGATTGAAACCTTAAAAGCTAACAGATGTTAAATGGAGGGAAAAGATAATACATTAAAGTCAGGAATAATTATGATGGAATATAAAAAAGTACATCAACTGCTCAAACATTTAAGTATAATCTTCAAATTTATTTTCCATCCCTTGTTCTCTCTCTCTTCTCCTTCTGGTACCCCTATGATGCAGATGTTGTTACACTTGATGTTGTCCCAGAGGTTTGTTAAATTCTTATTTTTTTCTTTATGCTGTTTCAATTACCTTGTCTTCTAGATTGCTGATGCAATCCTCTGCTTTTTCTAATCTGCTGTTGATTCCTCTTAGTGTATTCTTCATTGTAGTTATTGTATTCTTCATTTCTGATTGGTCCCTTTTCATGTGTTCTGTCTCCTTTTTGATGGTTTCTATCTCTTTGTTAAAGTTCTCACTGAGTTCATCTATATTCTTCCCGTAAGTTTATTGAGAATACTGAGGTTAGTCACCATTTGTGCCAGGCGTGGGGCTGCCTGGCAGGAGTAACAAAGTGATCTTTGTTTGGTCGCTGCTTGTGCTGAGCTTGGATGTGCTTGGGAAAGTCTATGCTGCAAGCCAAGGTCAGCTGCCACTAGTGCCAGCCTTTGGACCTTTTGATGGGCATTCAGATGCAACTTGACTTCATTCATGATTTGTGCTTGGCTTGAGGCTGCCTAGTTGGAGCTACATTAGATGCCAATTCTGGCTGCTGTTTATGCCAGGTTTGGGATCACCTGATGGAAGGTACTCTGCAAGTTGAGACTGGTGGCCCCTTGTGTTGAGCTTGGGGCTACAATGTATGCCAAGGCTGGCTACTGCTTGTGTGAAGTTCGTCGATTTTTCACTTATATGGTATTAGGGGACCTTTGAGAAAGTCTGCAGTGCAAGCCTAAAGCAGACAGCACTCATGTGAGCCTTGCAGACCTTTGAGTGAAACTGCAGTATGAGATAATGCAGGCTGATTCTGTGGAGGAGCCACTGGAAGAGACTGGGGCTGGGTGAGCAAGTTGGATGGGGGATAAGGGGCCTCAGAGAATCACCTGGACAGTGCAAATGGTGTTATCCAGGTTAATAGAGAGCACAGATTTGACACACACCTGGGCCAGGCTGACTGGCTAAAAGTAAAGCTCCGTAAAGGAACAATGGTGCCTGCTAGTGCTTCTGTCCCCAGAGAGAGTGGCTCCAACCCCTGCCTGTCTTGTCCTAACTCTAAAGTTAGTGAAGTTAGTTCCTCCCCATAGGTCCCTGGTGGTTTTTGAGCTGCTGCCCCTGACCTGATGCTTAAGGTGAGTTTGTGTGCTGGTCCTTTAAGGACAAAATGTGTGGGTCTCCCATAGCCTTTTGTCTCTCTGGGATGTAATCCCTGCTGATTTTCAGAGCCAGATGTTCTGGTGACTCCTCTTCCTGACACTGGCGCCTGGGTCTGGGGAGCCAGGTGTCAAGCTGGGCCTCACACACCTCGGGGGACACCTCCACAGCTGAGCTGGCCCTTCCAGCTTTTAATTGCCACACATGGGTGTCAACCTGCCCTTCCAAGTCTCCACTGCTCCCACCAGTTGATGTGGCTTCTTCTTTATCTTCTAAGTTGTGGGAATTCTGTTCAGCTTGTATTCAAGTGATTCTCAGTGGTGGTTATTCTGTAATTTAGTTGTAATTTTAATGTGATCATTGGAGGCAGAGATCTCAGAGTGTCTCTACTCTGCCATGTTGACCAGAGTCCTAAACATTTTAAGTTTTTATATTGGTTGGTTTTGCTTGAGGGGGTCGAAATCTTAAGTAGTACAATGGTGTGTTGCCCTTCACAGATAAACAGTATGTATTAAAATTTTATATGGGCCCTAACCGGTTTGGCTCAGTGGATAGAGCGTCGGCCTGCAGACTCAAGGGTCCCAGGTTCAATTCCGGTCAAGGGCATGTACCTTGGTTGCGGACACATCTCCAGTGGGGAGTGTGCAGGAGGCAGCTAATCCATGTCTCCTCTCTCTCATCGATGTTTCTAACTCTCTATCCCTCTCCCTTCCTCTCTGCAAAAAATTAATAAAAACATATTAAAAAATAAAAATATAAAATTTTATATGGGAGGAGCCAATTAGGAAGGAAAGAAGTTCTAAAAGGCTCATTAGAGGGACTACTGTATAATGAAAAAAAGTTGAGAAATCCTGGACTAGGGTGGGCTGCACTGGGAGCAAAGTGAGAATGTTGAGGGGACCGGGAGTGGGAGTTCAAGCCTGAGTAAATGGCAGGTCCCATTCAGGGCAGGTGTAGAGAGTTAGGAATTCTGTTCTGTGTGTGGCACTGGAGCGCAGGCGAAGGACAGAGGAGAGTAACTCAATGTGATAGCTCCAGGGTTTAGCTATTAAGTTTAAATTAATTAAAATTAGATAAGATTACAATTTCAGTTTCCCAGTCTAACTAGCCACATTCCAGTTACCTCAAGAGCCAAGTGGATTGCTTGTATTAGTTTTCTAGGACTGCTGTAACCAATTACCACAGACTGAATTCTCTCCATGTTCTGTAGGCCAGAATTCTGAAGTCAGGTGTTGGCAGGGCCATGCCCCCTCCAGAGGCCCTGGGGGAGAATCTTTTCATTGCCTCTTACATTCCTTTGCTTGTGGCTGCATCACTCCAACCTCTGTCTCCATGGTCTCTTGGCCCCTCCTCTTCTCTGTGTCTTTTCCTTTTTGTGTCTGTTTCAAAACTTCCCTGCTTCTCTCTTACAAAGGTATATGTGACTGCATTTAGGGCCCATCCAGAACTTAATCACATCTTTTGCCATATAAGGTAGTATCCACAAGTTCTAAGGATTAGAAGGTAGACACACCTTTGGGGCTACCATTCAACACACTACAGTGCTGTATCAGCATAAGTATAGAACTTTTTTTTTCCTTGTAGGAAGTTCTTTTGCACAGTGTTGTAGTGCAAGGTATGTACAAAAGAGGGGTATGGAGTAAATGTGACAGGCTTAGTGACTGAAAGTCACCTCACCGGGTGATGTGATTATGAATTCCTGACTGGGAAGACCATGCTGGGCAGTCACACCCCAGGCCTATGGCTTCCATAATAAAAGGTTCATCTTTGTCTTCAGTAAGCCCTGCTCATTGTTCTGGTGAATCTAGGTGAACACACCTTGGAAATGCAGTGACCCTCTTTTCCAGATCCCTCTGGGAGCACATGATCCTGCTGCCTAAATTCCATCCTCATTTACTGTAAATATTAAATATTTATCTTTCCATTTTAATTTTATCCAATCAGAGATATCCCCGCCTTGTTTTTCCCCACTTCCTTAATCTACCAACAATGGGTTTCATGTAATCATCCCTCCTTTGATTCAAAATGCTTAATAACAACTGCAAAACTGAAATTCTCTGGAGCATTTTCTCAGTCCATTGAGATTTTGCTTTGGGGTATGTCCTCGGTTTGGCTCTAATAAACTCATAAATTTCTCTATAGTTTTGTATGTTCTGACATCAACAAAGGTTATGAACCAAGGGTCAAAACACGGGTTAAATGGTCAAAAATAACTTAGTAGATGGTGACTCTGTCACGAAGAATGCGGCAGTATATATAAATGGCAAAGGAGTAGAGTTTTCAAATTGTGATTTTAAAAACCAATAAGATAAAATTACCCATGTTAATAATTTTAAGTGTACAATATAGCAGTGTGACTGCACATCATGGTGCATTTGATCCCTAAAACGTATAACCATTGAACACTTCTCCTTTTCCCCTCTCCCCAGCCCCTGGACCCACCATTCTACTTTCTGTTTCTCAGTTAGAGTATGTTAAATACCTCATATATGGGGAATCATGTAGTATTTGTATTTTCTAACTAATCTCACTTAGCATAATGCCCTCAAGGGTCATCCATGTTGTTACATATGCCAGGATTCACTTATTTTTAAGGATATATAATATTTCATATATACATATGTATAGGTATATATGAAATATTATATATATATTCTCATTTTGATTGTCAGTTCATCTCTCAATAAATATTTAGGTTGCTTCCAAAAAGAAGTAAGGTTTTTGCAGTTGCTGCAATATCCCGGCCTGAAAACAGCAGTGGGCGAACAGGTAGAATTCTGACCCTCGCACTCAGTACATGACGACAGCCCGTTTATATTCCCAGCACAAGATTCGTGACTGTGCATGGTGACTGCACAGGCCCCTGACTCTCCAGGTGCTGGATGAGGGGTGTAGCGTGTTAGAGCATTCTCCTCCCAGATGGAGGACTCACTCAGGTGCACGGGTCACTCCTAGAGGCGGTGGCGGTCTGGTCAGCGTCCAGCATGGAGGTGCCTTCTCAGAGAGGTTGAGGGCGGGTAGGGAAGAGGCTCAGTCCCAGCAAGACATCATCAGTGGGGTTTGGTGGGTGAGCATCAGAGACCCCCCACAAACAGGGACCCCACCTCCTCTGAGCTTCCATTCTCTGAACTGTAGAAATAGCCAGGCAAACTTTCTGCAGTCACATGAGCCCTGCCTGAGGCATCTCATTGGCCAGAACAGGAGGCGGGACCGATGGGGATGGACCAATAGGAAGTGCTGGCCCCTGCCTCGTGCGTGCGCAGTGCTTGCGGCCCACTGCGGGACTCGCAGGGCTGGACCGTATCGTCAGTTGCGCTTTCAGGTACAGGTGTGCACAGCCTAGCCACGCAACGCCCTCCGCCCCCCCCCCTCAGAACCAAGGGTTTTTATACTTTCCAAAGCCTGTGTGAAAGGGCATCATGCGGGCCTCTTCTCAGATCTCTGTGTCGTGGAGGGCGAAATCTTCGCACTTTCGTTAATCTTGATTGTCTATACGTCGCATGT
>NW_005871350.1:57513-103962 GCF_000147115.1 Myotis lucifugus | reverse complement strand
CAGACCCCAGCAGCAAGCTAACCTACCAGTTGGAGCATCTGCCCCCTAGTGGTCAGTGCAGGTTATAGCGAGTGGTTGAGCGGCCTTAGCATATCATTAGCATATTACTCTTTGATTGGTTAAACGCCAACCAGTTGGCCAGACACTTAGCATATTAAGCTTTTATTATATAGGATACCCTCCTCCACCTCTCCCCAATTCCCCTAACCCACAACCCCTGCAGTCCCCACACTGCTGTCCTTCTCCATGAGTTATCTCTCTTTTTTTTCTGTTTTGATCAATCCCTCCCCCTCAACACCCTCCCCCCACACACACACAGCTGTCAGCCTGCTCTCTATGAGTCTGTCTCAATTTTGCTTGGTAGTTCAGTGTGTTCATTAGATTCCCCGTGAGTGAAATCATAGGGTACTTGTCTCTCTCCGAACTGGCTTATTTCACTTAGCGTAATGCTTTCCAGGTCCATCCATGCTGTCGCAAAGCTAAGATTTCCTTCCTTTTTACAGCCGAGTAGTATTCCATTGTGTAAATGTACCACAGCTTTTTTATCCGCACATCTACTGATGGACATTTGGGCTACACTTGGGAGGAACACGGGTCACAGCAAAGGGTTGGCATTTAGAACATTTTCATTAGAGGGTAGCTTTCAATTTTTCTCCAGGGACCACTTTATATTGGAGGAAGGAAGGAGGAGAGAAGATGTTCACCCCTGAGGGGTGAATCATGGGCCCTGGTTCTCCTTCGTGAAGTCCCTGAGGATTGGGACTGTGGTAACAGCCTGCCCTATCCCTGCTTGCTCACTGGGTACCATGTTCTGCATCTGCTATGGGCAGCACTCATTTCATTAGTGCCACTTAATCATATTAAATTCCTGGGGTTGTCCGGGGCATCCTGAGGTTTCCTCCCAAGGTGACCTCCTCCATCATCAGGATAGTCCACTCATCCATTGGCCACCAGCTTTAACTGCTTGTGCTCATATCCTTATGCCATCCCCTCTTCCACCAGCCTCTCAATTTTTTATGGGAAGGACTCATCCCGCACCGCTTAGACCAATACAAATAGTTATTCCTTACTAAGAATTCATTATGGGCTAGTTTAGAATTCCTGATACATATAAGAAAGGTCAGCATAATTTTATATGAAATTCCAGGTCTTTATTGACTTATTTCCTCCTCTGCTTTCTTCACCTAATAAAAGATTACAGAAAATCACTGATTGAATTTTGGAACAGGCCATAGGTAAATGTGGAAGTTTATCTTGAGCTGTCAACCTTCAAGTCCTCCACTCCTTTCTCCAGTTCCTATCTTTCCCATTGCATCATAACTTTCCACCTCCCAAGCTTAAAGCCAGCCTCACTGAATGTTAACATCATAGCTCATTTTCAAGGAAGGATGGGAAAATCATAATTTTTTCTCACTGTGAATAACTGAGAACAATGCTATTAACCTTCCCCTGGTGCTCTGCATTTTCACAGAAATCAAAGCTTTAAAAAAAAAAGCCTTTTTCTTCAATAACATATGTAGAGATGTAGGAGAGTTTGTGACAGGTGTTGGCTTGGGAGGACAGGGAGGTCTGTCAGTCTGCACAATGCTCATACTCTAGTAGTTTCCTTTCAGTTCAAGTACCATTTTCTGGGGGCACCCAAGGGTGTGAGGGCTGCCCAAGAACAACTGTATGGGCAGGGAATGAAGTGCTGTGCCCACACTTAACCAGGTGACCACTTGTTTCCTCAGAAGTGCTCTCCTTTGCTTTTGGTTTGT
Organism: Myotis lucifugus; assembly: GCF_000147115.1. Lineage (NCBI taxonomy): Eukaryota > Metazoa > Chordata > Mammalia > Chiroptera > Vespertilionidae > Myotis > Myotis lucifugus. The sequence continues at coordinate 102,205 of NW_005871350.1, read as the reverse complement.
GGTTATGATTTGTAGTGAAGTTTGCTTAATTACTTTTCTATAATACACCATTTTTTTCAGTTTTATTGAGATACTAGTGGCCCGGTGCATGAAATTTGTGCACATTAAAAGGGAATTAATTAGAGGAAATATTTTAATATTGCTATTTGCCCTTTCTTTATAATAGAAGTGTCAGAGATTAAAAAGAAAATTAGTAAAATGTATATGAAAATCTTCCTCCTGTTAGAGTCTGGGGCATGCCGTGGGACCCAGATTCAAGTCCCTGCCCACCCACGTGCACCTCAAAATTGTGCAAGACCCAGACCCGGCCGGTCCCACCCCCATTGGTCAAGATCCAGACCTGGCCAGCCCTACCCCCATCAACCCCTGGGGTGTGCAGCCTCAGGTCCCCGGCCCGGCGCCAGGGCAGGGGGCACAGCCTGAGGTCCCCAGCCTGGCCCAGTGCCATGCAGCCTCAGGTCCCTGATGATTGCTTGTTATGGCTCATTATGGGAACCCCGCCTCTGGCGCAGCCATCTTGTGATGGTGTGATGGAGTGAGGGTCAATTTGCATATTACCTCTTTATTATATAGGATATTGACATACACCAATAATTAATTACCAAAATAAGTTTAGTTAGCATCCATCATCTCATATAGATACAAAAAAAAGCAAAAAAAAAAAAAAAGGCAAAACAAAACAAAAAAACAGTCCCTGTGATTAGAATTCTTAGGATCTACTCTCTTAACTTTCCTATATATCAGTGTTAACTACAATCACATCATGCTCTACAGTACATTTCTAGTACTAATGTACCTTATAACTGGAAGTTTGTACCTTTTTGATCACCTTTCCACAAATCCCCCTCTCTGGTAACCAAAAACCTGATCTTTTTCTATGAGTTTGGGTTTTATTTTATTTTTTAACATTCCACATATTAGAGGATCACACAGTATTTTTCTTTCTCTGTCTGACTTATTTCACTTAATATAATGGCTTCAAGATACATCCATGTTGTCACAAATGGCAGGACTTTCTGCTTTTTTATGACTGAATATTCGATGGTGTCTACCACAGCTTTTTTATTCTTTCTTCTGTCGATGGACATCTAGGTTACTTCCATATCTTGGCTATTATAAATAATGCTGCAATGAATGTAGGGTTGCATATATCTCTTCAAATTAGTGTTTTTGTTTCCTTCAGCTAAATACCCAGAAGGAGAATTGCTGGGTCATAAGGCAGTTCCATTTTTAATTTTTTGAGGAATCTGCATACTGTTTTCTATGGTGGCTGCACCAATCTACATTCCCACCAACAGTGCATGAGGGTTCCTTTTGCTCCACATACTGGCCAATGCTTGTTGTTTGTTGATTTATTAATGATAACCATCTGACAGGTGTGAGGTGTTATTTCATTCTGGTTGTTTTTTTAAATAATTTTTTAAATAATTTTATATTTTTTAATTGCATTTTTATTGATTTCAGGGAGAAAGGGAAAGGGGGAGAGAGAGAGAAACATCAATGATAGAGAATCATCAATCAGCTACCTCCCGCCCGGCCCCCACTGGGATGGAGCCCGCAAGCCAGGAATGTGCCCTGACCGGGAATCGAACCATGACCTCCTGGCTCATAGGTCGACTCTCAACCACTGAGCAACACCAGCCAGGCTCATTGTGGTTTTGATTTACATTTCTCTGGTGACTAGCTATGTTGAGCATCCTCTCATAAATCTGTTGGTCATTTGTATTTCTTCTTTGCAAAAATGTCTATTTTTTGCTTGGATTTTTGCAGGCTTTTTTTAAAATTGTTTTATTGCTTAAAGTATTACAAAGAGTATTATATATGTCTCCTTTTTTTCTCCCCTTGACCTTCCCCTAGCCTCCCATACCCCCCAGTGTCTTGTGTCCATTGGTTATGCTTATATGCATGCATACAAGTCCTTCGGTTGATCTCTTACCCACCCCACCCCCACCCTCCCCAGCCTTCCCACTGTAGTTTGACAGTCTGTTCAATATTGCTCTGCCTCTGCATCTATTTTTGCTCATCAGTTTATAATGGTCTTAATTATCCATAAGTGAGTGAGATCATGTGGTATTTTTCTTTCATTGATGCAGGCTTTTTTCTCAGGGGTAAAAGCAAATTTTAAAACCCATCTTTTCTTCTCCTTTCTTTTCTTCTCCTTTCTCTGTTTTAATTTATTTATATTTATTTGTTTTTAATTATACAGCTTTTAAAATGAATACTTTATGCCCTTGGTATAAAATGCAAAATGTGTAGAGGAGACAATATATCCTCCTCCTCTTTAGCCCCCAGCTCAACTCCTTGGAGGCAACCACAGTCATCCCTTCTTGAGAACCTTTCCAGAGATGGTCTGTGTATTTAGCAGCATATCCAAGTGAATCTTTTTCTTCCCATGGCATTTCATACCTCTTGCTTTTTCCCCTTCAAGGTACACCTTGGAGGACTTTTCATAGTGTAATGACTTCAAGATACATCCATGTTGTCACAAATGGCAGGATTTTCATATCAGTGTGTGTAGAAGCACACATTCTCTATATGTACAACTATTTCATGGATGTCTAACCATGAGAATTTCCGTCATTTCTAACCATTTAGTATCTCGGAGAATCCTGCAGTAATTGACCTACAAATAAAATTACACATGTAGGAAAATACTTAGGAATTCCTGGATCAAAGAGTTTGTGCAATCTAAACTTTTTTCCAAATTATCAAATTGGCCTCTAAATATGTTGCACTAATTTACCCACCAGAAATAGAATGAAAATGCCTGTTGCCCACACTCTCACCAGCACACTCCAGTTGTAATTTGCTTTGTCTAACCGTGGAAGACTGTAGTGCAGTGCTGGCTTGTGGGATGTTCTGTGATAAGTAAAATGTCTGTATATGCAGCTTTTGAGCATTTGAAATGAGAAGGGCACAACCATGGCAGTGAGCTTTTGTGGGTGGGGTGGGGGGTTCATTTTAAATCTTTATTGTTGTAAGTATTACACATGTCCCCCTTTTTCCCTACCATTGCCTCCCTCCACCCAGTTCCCACCCCACCCCAGGCCTTCACCACCCTGTGTCCATAGGTAAGATCTTTGGTTAATCTCTTCCTACTCCCCACCCCCTTTCCTCTGAAATTCGCCAGTCTGTTCCATGTTTGCATGCCTCTGATTGTATTTTATTCACCAGTGTATTTTGTTCATTAGATTTCTTGTTCGTTTTTGGATTCAATTGTTGATAGATATGTATTTATTGGCATTTTATTGTTTATATTTTTAATCTTTTTCTTCTTCTTCCTCTTCTTAAAGAATACCCTTCAACATGGCATGTAATACTGGTTTGGTGGTGATGAACTCCTTTAGCTTTTTCTTGTCTGTGAGCTCTTTATCTGACCTTCAATTCTAAATGAGAGCTTTGCTTGGTAGAGTAATGTTGGTTGTACATCCTTACTATTCATCAATTTGAATATTTCTTGCCACTCCCTTCTGGCCTGCAAAGTTTCTGTTGATAAATCAGCTGACAGTCATATGTGCACTCCCTTGTAGGTAACTAACTGTTTTTCTCTTGATGCTGTTCAGATTCTCTCTTTGTCTTTAACTCTTGGCATTTTAATTATGATGTGTTTTGGTGTATGCTTCTTTGGGTTCCTCTTGTTTGGGATTCTCTGTGATTCCTGGACTTGTAAGTCTCTTTCTTTCACCAGGTAGGGGAAGTTTTCTGTCATTATTTCTTCAAATAGGTTTTCAATAGCTTGCTCTCTCTCTTCTCCTTCTGGCATTACCATAATGTGAATGTTGGTGCACTTGAAGTTGTCCCAGAGGCTCCTTACACTATCTTCATATTTTTGGATTATTTTTCTTTTTGCTCTTCTGATTGGGTGTTTTTTGCTTCCTCATAGTTCAAGTCATTGAGTTGATTCTCTGACTCCTCTACTCTACTATTGAATTCCTATAAATTATTCTTTATTTCAGTTAGTGTATGCTTAATTTCTCTTACCTGGATAAAAGGTCTTTTTTCATGTCTTTGACATTCTCACAAGTCCCTTGAAGCTCTCATGAAGATCCTTGTGTAATCTTATAACCATGGTTTGGAAAACTCTTTATCCAGTAATTTGCTTACTTCCATTTGTGATATGTTTTTCTGTCTCCAAATTTTGGCTGCTTCCTTGTGTTTGTTTCTGTGTATTAGGAAGAGCTGCTATGTCTCCTGGAATTGGTAGAGAGGCCTTGTGTAGTAGATGTCCTGTAGGGCACAGTGGCTGAGCCTCCCCACTCATCTGAGCTGGGCCCTCTAGGTGCGCCACTGTGTGGGCTGTGTGCACAGTCTTGTTGTGGTTGAGCCATGATTGCTATTGGCATCACTGGGAAGAAGTGCCCTCCAGCCAATTGGCTATGAGAACCAGTTACAACTACAGGGGAAGAGCTGCTCTGCAGGAGACACCCCTATGGAGCAGGACTTGCTTCAATGGGGCTTTGGTGCTCACTGAGTCTGCCCCTTGAGTGTATCAATTGTGCATGTGTAATCTGGTGTGGTGTGAAGCTATCCACCGGCTGCACTGGCTCTGGGCCTCCAGGGAGGTTCAAAGTCAGCTACTGGCTGGGGCCACTTAGTAGCAACTGCAGATGGCTTATACTTGGCTTGGAAGTGCCCAGGTGTGAAACAAGGCAGGCTGCTTCTAGTGGCAGGTCTTGGGTCTTTTATTAATAGTTATGAGCCATGCCGACACCAGCTGAAGCTTGTTTGAGAGATTTTAGCAAAGGCAAACCTGAGCTAGGACAGGGCATTCATATGGAAAAACTGCAACAAACAGCTTGAGTGGGGCTGCAAATTGGATGGGGCGGTGTCTCAGGGAATCACCAGGGCAGAGCGAACAGTGAGAGCCAGACTGATGGAAACTCAGATATGGCTGCCAGTCAGCCCTGCAACAGGGGAGGTACCAGCACAGGAACAATGGCCCCTGGGAACACCCCTCTCTGGGAGAAGGCTGCCCCCAAGATCCTGCCCTGATGCCAGACAGTCCAGTTCTGCCCCATATGTATCTGGGTCCCCCGGTGCTGGAGCTCAGATGAATAGAGTCCAAGTAATTTTGTGCACCAGCCCTTTAAAAACAATCCCTGGGTCCCCAGCAGCCTTCGTGTCCCTCAGCCACAATCCCTGCTGGGTTTTTACAGCCCATAGTTACAGGACCTTCTCTTTCCTGCTCTCGAACCCTGGGGTTGGGGGCTGGTGTGGGACTTGGACCCCTTGCTCCTCACAAGCATAGTTACAGGACCTTCTCTTTCCTGCTCTCGAACCCTGGGGTTGGGGGCTGGTGTGGGACTTGGACCCCTTGCTCCTCACAAGCAGCCTCTACAGAGAGTCTCCCTCCTGATTAAAAAAAAAAAAAGCGGCACAGCCCTAGCTGGCTCAATCCCCAGGGTGGGGTGTGCAGGAGGCGACCAATCAATGATTCTGTCTCATCATTATATTTCTATCTCTCTTTCCCTCTCCCTTTCTCTCTGAAATAAATAAAAATATACTTTTTTAAAAAAGTGGCACAAGTGGCAGCCTGTTCCGTGTCTCTGCCCCTCCTACCAGTCTTGATGCGCTTTCTTCTTTACGTCTCTAGTTGTAGAACTTCCATTCAGCTAGCTCTCAGGCGGTTCTGAATGATGGTTGTTCTGTGTTTTAATTGTAATTTTGATGTGGTTGTGGGTGATGGCAAGTACAGGGGTTTCCCTAAACCATCATCTTTCAGTTCCGACAGCAGTGAGCTTTTAATTAAATTTAAAAAGACACAGTGGACAGAGTAGCTTCAAGCACAGTGAGGTGTGAGAGTTTGGAAGGAGAGGGGATATGAGACATTGCTGAGAAATTATTAATTAGAATCTCTTTAATGTTTGATTGTAATTTGTTTTTATATTATTTTCTTTTGTTGTTTTTTAAATTACTTTTGGCTCTTTGTACTGTGCTTCATCAAACAGTTCTCTCTCGGGAGAGCAGGCCGGGTTAGCCCTGGATCTATAGGGGTTGCAGCCCCTTGAGAGCTCCAGCCATCTCTGGACTCTGGTTCTTATGGCACATGTGGCTCCCAGTCCCCAGGAACCAAGCCTCCAACTCCTACTCCTGCCCAGGATGGAGGGCCTGCTGCCCACACATTTGCAGGGTCCAAGGCAATATGGCTCTATATTGAAATGTTACACATAAAGCTAAAAAAACGTTTAATCTGGGTTCCATCCTCTTACCTGGATAAAAGGCCTGCAATTTTCACACTTCTCAGAGTTCCGCGCCAAGGACTGGCAGCACTGAGAGCACTGGTCCCAGCTCACCTCCTCTCCCACCCTGCTTCCCCTTCCCTGTGATGGGCATCATGATCACATGCATGGACACACCAGTCCTTAGTCCAAGCTCTCCTCTCCTAACACCTCTGCAAACTGCTTGGTCTATTTGAGCAAGAAATCCCAGGATTCTTGGTACTCGGGCAAGGTTGGGGGAGGGCGCACAGGCTCCTAGTGGACATGACCCCTTGGTGTCACACACTACTTGCCCCTCACCCTCAGCCGGTGGGACTGGGGGAGCCCGAGGGAGTGATGGGGGGTTCTGCTTAGAGGAAAGTAAATAATTCAAAACCACCTTTCAGAGCCCAAGAAAAATTCTACAGATAAATACTATGACTTTTACCCCCTTTTCCCCTTTCCCTACGTTTCCACAGATTCCCACCTCTTTACCCATAGTTCTCTACACTCTGTGGACGTATTTCACTGGAGCAGCCAAGCTCAGTGTTTTTCCTCCAGAGCAGGTGGGAGCACGTGGATGAGGAGGGCATCGGAGGACGTAGTTCACAGAGGCATTGCAGCGAGTGCGGGGGGCTCAGGCTGTTTCAGAGCCTGTGCACGCCGTGTCCCTTGACCTTTATTTGTCACACTGAGGTATCAGTGCAGGTGTTTGGAAATCACCCTCCAGTGGGGCCTCCCCTGACCACCCCGTGACTGCACCCACACCCTTCACTTACTGTACTTACTGTCCAGTTCTCTCCTTAGAGTTTGTCATCGTCTGACATGCCATGCGTTTTCTTCTTTGTTTGTTTCAGTCTGGCTTCCGCCCCAGGAAGGAACCTCCATGAGGTGGGGGTGATTTTTGTAGTAACTCCAGTGTTGAGTGTCACATCCCGAATTGGGCTGGTGAGTCTGCGCTGTGAGCATGGGTACATTTGCCTACCAGTGGCAAATAGCCAGCCGGTTTTCTGTCTTTTTTTAAGTCTCCTGGGAGATTAAGATGAATGACCTGGAGGAGAAAGATGTGGATGAATTCACCTCCAATGGCTTTAAGTGCCCGACCTGCTTCGCAGTGATGGGAAGGAAGTGCAACAGTCAGCTCAAGTGGTGCGCAGCAGACAGAGTGAAATGCGTTGAATTCTCTGGCCTCGTAAACACAGGTACTTTGAAAGGATGCAGTGTTCTGTAGACACAGCACAGTGGCACTCTGTCACCAACTTAGGGGCACCATCCTAGAGGGAGGGTTGAGGAGAAATCAGCTTTTGTCCTCTTAGGAACGAGGATGCTGCAGTGATCTGAGTCTGAAAATATGTCTAATTGGCTTTCTCACACTCATTCAGTCATTTATGAATTTTTGTACTTTTTTTCTTTTTTCTTTTTTGTACTTTTATCAACAAACCCTCGGCTAGCTTTGAGGAAGCTGGTTTTCAGCACAGTGAATGAAACTTCATCCTCTGCAAACTTTGCTTAGTTTTTTTTTAGCACAAGAATAATTTATGCCCTGCCTTGGGGAGGCTTAATTTTCAAAGTAAAAGCTTTGGGAAAAGATAATGATTAACCTTTCCTCAAAAACATCATAAAACATAATTTACAATGCTTGCTTTGAGAAAACCCAACACAGAATTCCAAGTTAATTGAAGACACGTTAAAAATAAGTCAGGAGCACAGAAGGGCTCCTAGAGCAGAACTCCCGAAGCACCAGGCTGTTCTCATAGCTTTTCTTTACCTTCTCCCCTTCTCTCGCTGAGGAACTCAGCCTTCTTTTTTTTTAACATTTTAAAAAATATATTTTTATTGATTTCAGAGAGGAAGGGAGAGGGAGAGAGAGGTAGAAACATCAATGATGAGAGAATCATTTGTCGGCTGCCTTCTGCATGCCCCTTACTGGGGATCAAGCCCACAACCCAGGCATGTGCCCTTGATGGGAATTGAACCTGGGATCCTTCAGTCTGCAGGCCGACACTCTATCCATTGAGCCAAACCAGTTAGGGCAGCTCAGCCTTCTTGAGGTCTGTTATTAGTGAGATAATCTAGCAAGGGCTGGTCGTGTCCATTGGTATCTTGGATTCTTATGTTTGTACATTAAAATAGCAGTCACTGAATATGGCACCCAGAGGATGCAGAGAAATCACCAAGAGCACAGAGTGCGCCGTGTGAAATGATGTATCTGGAGGCGCTTTGAAAGGCAGGGAACCATCAAAGCACTTGCTTTTGTATGGCTGTCGTTGTTTCTTAAAAGGTAATGCGAACCAAGAATAAAAGGAAATTAGATTTCGGTCCTTAAAGTCAGGAAGGGTGTACATACCTGACACAGATGCACCAAGTCCTGAGGTCGGCAGTGCAGAGTGCTCTGATGAAGTCACTGAGAACTCGGAGAAGAAACAAGTTCTTACTGCCACCTGCATAAAATGTCTGTAAAAACACAATGCTAGATCTGCAGGTGGGAATATGGGTTGGAAAAAATTTACTTAAACCAAGTTTAGAAATTGCATGAGTATTTGATTAAGAAAGTTGTGAAGGTTTTGCAAGCCACACATATGGAGGACACCATGACAGCTGATTGCCTCAGCTGTGCAGAGTGACTCACATGCAGGGTGGCCTGGTGGATGTTGTACCCCAGCCCAGTAAGGGGGTATGTGAAAGAGGGACTAAAGGGAGGAGAAGAATGGAAGTGTCATTCATGGTTTCTCGCAGGTCTTAAAGACATCGCTGTTGAAATGAAGAAGTGCATACAAGCAGACCTTTGTAAAGAGACGATAACTTACATGGGTTTTCCAATTGCTAACGGGAGTAAAAATTGCAGATCAGCCATCAGAAATGGGGCATGGGTCAGACCCCCAACCCCCATCTTCTTTGTTTTATCTCTGGAGAAGCTGCTTTATTGAGCTACAAGGGCCCAGCCATCTCCCTTTCTGAATTAAACGTGCATTTTGGGAGGCTTATGTATTCTTTCATGTTGTTAATTTCTCAATACTTACATAGTTGTGCATTTATTGACTCATCCAGCAAGGTTTACATGTGTACCCAGCCTCACACAAAGTGGGTCAGGACCAAAGTCAATCCCTGCCTCTGAGAAGATCCCAGGGCATTTCCAGGAGTACACGCACAATGAAATGCTTAGAAAGCAAGACAAGAAGGTAGCCCAAGGTGATTGCTTTAGACACAAAGTAGAAATGGCAGGGTGTGGATTTCATTAGGGAAGGTGAGGATTTCAGATGTACTTTGAATAGATCTGTGTCATTTTATAGCAAGGGTGGTATGCATGGGGCTTGGAGATGGGGCAGTAGCTAGAGGCTAACTAAGGTCAGCAGCAGAGGTCAGCGATAGGGGGCATAGAGGCAAACACGTAGACCTGGAAGCCTCTCTCTGTGAGTGATGGAGGCGGCACCAGCGGGTGAACACAGTGCACCCACTGCACTGAGGACGGCCTGTTCCCTTAATGTTGGAAATCAACTCCCAGCTCCCTGGAGAAATGGTCTGAAGTCGGAGGCCTTCTTGTGGTTCTCACCCCCAAAAGCCATTAGAACCCTCTGGTAGCTCAGCTGGGCCACACTGGAGATTGGAATTCAGGCAATCTGTGTGAATCCTGGCCCCTGCCTCCATGCTTTTTGTCCTTAGCCAGTTTAGTTTTTATTCCTGTCCCCGCTCTCCCTCCCCCCTCACCCCCACCCCCCAGCTATTCTAACTTTTAGCTACTGTTAAAAAAAAAAAACCCACTGAGGTCTGAGGAAAAGAGTAAAACTCTTTATTTACACAAAATAAAAGATGTTCAATTAAGCCAATCAACAAATGCATGTAAACACAAACACTTTCTAAGGATATAAAATGTCAATTGATGCAAAGTTTGAAAATTGCAAGTATTCTTTTTTAGCTTTAAATGAGCCATGCAATTTAAGAACACTGACCAAATTAACATGTCTTATCTCAAAGGACTTCCAAATCTATACTAATAAAAGGATAATATGCTAATTAGACCAGGTCCACCAGACATCTTCCGGATGTCCGACTTCCTTCCGGACAAAGCCACCATGGCGGGGGCCAAGGCAGAGGCAGTTAAGGGCGATCAGGCCAGCAGGGGAGGGCAGTGGGGGCGATCTGGCCGGCAGGCAGAGGCGGTTAGGAGTGATCTAAGCTGTGGAGGCCTCCTGTGAGGTGCAAGGGGGCCAAGCCCCACACCAGAGGGCAGTTGGGGGTGATCAGGCCGGCAGGGGAGCAGTTAGGCGGCGATCAGGCAGGCGGAGGCAGTTAGGGATGATCAGGCAGGCAGTCAGAGGTGGTTAGGGGTGATCAGGCAGGCAGGCAAGCAGTTAGGAGCCAGCGGTCCCGGATTGTGAGAGAGATGTCCCAGATTGGAGAGGGTGCAGGCCGAGCTGAGGGATATCCCCCCTGCATGAATTTTGTGCACCGGGCCTCTAGTATATAAAGAAAAGTCAACTCAACTCAAAAGCTAAACTCATGCCATTGGTATCCCTCAAATAAATAGTTAGGCTAAATATAATCCAATAATTTTTATCATAATGAATGGTACTCAAACTATAGTAGGTCAAATATAAGGATTTATTGGCATTTTAAAACAAGAGGCAGATGTTTTTTTCTTATTCCACTGAAAGTATTTTTGCTTAGTTTTCTGAAGAAGCCCCTCTCCTGTGAAAAATGTTGCAGATAGTCTTTAAAATCACTGAATGTATACATAAAAATGTTCTGAATTATCAACAGTTTACAGAACTCTTAAATGAAATAGAATACAGGAGATTTAATTACCTTGTGTCCTTTGCCAACACTTGCTAGGTGAATCCTGAAAGAGTTTTACAAACTTTACCATACTGTTACCTCCAATTCAAGAATTCCTTGAAATAAAAAGAATACTTAAGGGAGAATCAAGATGGTGGCGTAGGTATTCGCCACAGCCGATAACCACATCAAAGTTACAACTAAAATACAGAACAACCATCATTCAGAATGGCCTGAAAGCCAGCTGAATGGAAGTCCTACAACTAGAGAAGTAAAGAAGAAAGCACAGTGAGACTGGTAGGAGGGGTGGAGGTGCAGAACAGGCTGGTCAGACACCCACATGTGGCGTGTTTTTAATTAGAAGGGATATCTAGGCTGTGGAGGCCTCCTGTGAGGAGCAAGGGGCCCAAGCCCCACACCAGACCCCCAGCAGAGGGCCCCAGAGCTGGGAAGAGAAGTCCCCATAACTTTGGGCTGTAAAAACCAGCGGGGATAGTGGCTGAGTAACAAGGAGGCCTCTTAAAGGGCCAATGCATTAACTTATTCACCTGCTCCTGCTGAGCTTCAGCACTGGGGCAGTGGGTTAGGGGGATCCAGGGACATATGGGGAGGAACTGGATTGTCTGGCATCAGAGCAAAATGAGAATAGAGAAGCCATACCTCAATATAATAAAGGCCATATATGGAAAACCTACAGCCAACATTATACTCAATGGGCAAAAACTAAAAGTGATTTCCCTAAAATTAAGAATAAGACAGGATGTCAGCTTTCACCACTGTTATTCAACATAGTACTAGAAGTCTTAGCCACAGTGATCAGACAAGAAGAAGAAATAAAAGGCATCAAAATTGGAAAGGAGAAAATAAAACTGCCATTATTTTCCAAACACATGATATTATACATAGAATCCTAAAGACTCCACCAAAAAAAAATATTGGATCTAATAAATGAATTTGACATAGTAGAAAGATACAAAATTAAGATTTAGAAATTGGTGGCATTTTTATACACCAATAATGAACTATGAGGAAGAGAAACTGAAAAATCAACCTCATTTACTATTGCAACGACAACAAAAATAGTGCCTAGGAGTAAATTAAACCAAGGAAGAAAAAATCTGTACTCAGAAAACTATAGAACACTGAAGAAATAAATTGAGAAATATACAAATAAATGGAAACAGAGTGTTCATGGACTGGAAGAATGAACATCATTATAATGTTCATACTACCCAAAGCAAACTATAGAGTCAACCCAATTCCTATTATAATACCAATGGCATATTTCACAGATCTAGAACAAATATTCCAAAAACATAGAACCAAAGAAGACCCCAAATATCTGCAGCAATCTTGAGAAAAAGAACAAAGTTGGAGGGATCATAATAACAAATATCAAACAAAAATCAAAACAGCCTGGTACTGGCATAAAAACATGCATGTAGGTCAATGGAACAGAACAGAGAGCCCAGAAATAAACCCATGTCTCTATGGTCAATTAATATTTGACCAAGAAGGCAACAGCATGTCCTGAAATAAAGACAGTCTCTTCAATGAATGGTGTTTGGAAAATTGGGCAGAAACAGGCAAAAATATAAAACTAGACCACCAACTTACATTATACACAAGAATAAACTCTGAATAGATGTGACTTAAAGTTAAGTCACAAAACCATAAAAATCCTAGAAGAAAACATAGGGAGTAAAATCTCAGACATCTCTCATAGCAATAGTTTTGCTAATACATATCCTAGGGCAAGGGAAATAAAGGGACTACATAAACATATGGGGCTACATCAAACTAAAATTCTGCACAGCAAAGAAAACCACCAACAACAAAAAAAGGGAGCCCACTCAATGGGAGAACATAATTGCCAATGACACATCTGATAAGGAATTGATTTATAAAATATATAAATAACTTATACAACTCAACACCAGACAGACAAACAATCCAATTAAAAATGGACATACAGATGGCCAAAGAGAACATAGAGATGGAAAAAAGACATGTGAAAAAATGTTCAATGTCACTAATCATCAGAGAGATGAAAGTTAAAACCACAATGAGATATGACCTCACACCTATCAGAATGGCTACAATCAATAAATTTACTAACAACGAGTTGTGCAGAGGATGTGGAGAAAAGGAACTCTTGTGCACTGCTGTGAGAATGCAGATTGGTGCAGTCACTGTGGCAGACTGTACGGAGTTTCCTCAAAAATTAAAAATTGAACTGCCTTTTGACCCAGTTATCCTACTTCTAGGAATATATCCAAAGAAACTAGAAACACCAATCAGAATTAATGTATGCACCCCTATGTTCATAGCAGCATTATTTCCAATAGCCAAGATCTGGAAACAGCCCAAGTGCCCATCAGTAGATGAGTGGATAGAAAAGCTGTGGTACATTTACACAATGGAATACTAAGCAATGGTTAAAAAAAAAAAAAGGAAATCTTACCTTTTGCGACAGCATGGATGAACCTGGAAATTATTAGTATGCTAAGTGAAATAAGCCAGTCAGAGAAAGAAAAATACCATATGATCTCACTTATATGTAGAATCTAATGAACAAAATAAACTGACAAACAAAATAAACACAGAGGCATGGATACATGGAACAGACTGACAGCTGTCAGTGGGAGGGTGTTGGTGGGCTGGATGAAAAAAGGCAGTGATTAAGCAATATATGTAATACATAGACACAGACAACAGTGTGCTGATAACCAAAGGTGGAGTATGAAGGGGGTCAGGGGAAGGAGGGCAAAGGGCGGTAAAATTGGGGTGGAAAAGGCTTTTCTTGGAGCGATGGGCACATGGTGCAGATAATGTGTTATTGAGTTGTACACTTGTAACCGCTATGGTTTTGCCAATAAACTTAAATTTTTTTCTACAAAACAACGATAATCTAAACAGCATGGTATGGGCAGAAAAACAAACACACAGACCAATGGAACAGGATTGGTAGCTCAAAAATAAACTCACATTTATATGGAAAATAATTTCTGACAAAGGAAAAAACATATAATAGAAAAGATATCCTCTTCAGTAAATGGTGCTGGGAAATTTGGGAAGCCACATGGAAAGACTGATACTAGACTACAGTTTGTCACATACAAAAAAATTAACTTAAAGGGTATCAGAAAACTAAATATAAGCTCTGAAACAATAAATTACATAGAAGAAAACATAGGTACTAAATTTATGGACCTTGGTCTTAAAGAAGATTTTACAAATTTGATTCCAAAGACAAGGGAAGTAAAGGCAAAAATAAATGAATGAGACTATATCAAACTTAAAACCTTCTGCACAGCAAAATAGCTGCCAACACAAAGGGGCAACTGTCAGAGCAGCAAGAGCACAGCTGCTCTGAGTCCGTGTATTCTGAGTTCTGCTCGAGTACACCAAGGGTCAGGGCAGGTTCCTTCCCGAACCCTGCTCGCTACACTAACTGTTGGGTCCCAGCCCTCTGCCAGGCGCTGGACCTTCTTGGATGCCGGGTCTTAGATGGAGAAGCCATGAGAAGTTGTGGGTGTGTAAGAAGGAGTCTATTGTAGAAGCCAGTGGTCGTATAGCCATCAGACAAGAGTTCTTCACAGGAAAGTTTTATACAGGCAGCCGCACACCGGCTGGTGAACAAATACATCTTTCCCACAAAAGCAGCAGTAGCCTCTGCACCCACAGCTATTATCTGAGCAGCTACATGCTGCCCCCTAGACTCACTGCCTCACGTAGTAGCGGCACCTGAGCTCTCTGCCTCAGCAGCTTCTCCTGCCGCTCCAGCCTCACATAGTAGCTACATCCTCTGTGCCTGCCTTTTCTTCTCCCCAGCACACTGGCTGGTTAACATGCATTATACTGTTTAGACAAAAGAGGCTTCTTTCCAAGTAGTGACCTTGTTGTGCCCCTGCACATAGTCCTTGGACATTCTGATTGACTCCCATGTTCAGAGTGGCCTTGGCCGTCCCGCGTACAATTAACAAGGCCTTTCACACTCTGAGTTGCCTTGACTATCCAGCGACTCTGGCATGGTTCCCACAACAACCAACCAAATACTAGTAAAAGAAGATATTTGTACACACTCTGACAAAAGGTTAATATTCAAAATATATAAAGACGGCAGGTCACTTCCAGAGCACAGAGAGGGGCCGAGGCTGCCCCTCCCCACCAGGGGCAGTGCACGGGCAGGGTGGGCAGGCTGCTGGCCTGGGGCAGGGTCCCAGCCCCCACGGCATGCACAGCCCCTCGCTGAGCAAATCCTGCTGCTGGAACCCCTGGCTGTGGCCGGGGCGGCAGCCCCAGGCTCAGGGGTTCTGCAGGCAGTAGAGCCGCCTGGACTCCTGGTTCCTAGACCGCAGGGCTGCTGTTGTGACTGGACGTGGCACGAGCGCAGTCCAGCAGCTTTAAGTTATTTTCCCTCCTCCTAGCAACACTGGATGTCCTATTTATTTGTCTTCCTGGTCTCGAGTGGCAGGACCTTCCCAGCAGGTGGACAGAGAGCCTGCCCGTGCCGACCCTCGGTGCCCTTGTGGCTCCCCCTGTGGCTCCCCGTGTGGCTCCCCGTGTGGCTGGCCTCTGCAGACACCTAGGGCTGGAGGCCCTGGGCCACGTGGGGACCAGGGAGCTGGGTGAAGGGGATCCCTGCTTCTGACTGCCCTGCCCCCAGCCCCTCACCTTTGGAAATGCCGGTGTGACTGCCCACTGGGCGTGAAGTGCTCCGTGATCCGGTTCCCCGGTGTGTGTCCCCCGAGTGCACGAATTTTGTGCACCGGGCCTCTAGTATATATATAAAGAACTCATACAACTCAACACCAAATAAACAAACAACCCAATTTAAAAAATGAACAGAAACTTCTCTTGGGTGGTGAAGACCTGGGGGTGGGGAGGGGGGGCTGGGAGGACAGGTGAAGGGCTGCAGGATTCTCTCTCATCATTGATGTTTCTTTTTTAAAAATATATTTTTATTGATTTCAGAGAGGCAGGAAGAGGGAGGGAGGGAGGGAGGGAGGGAGGGAGAGAGAGAGAGAGAGAGAGAGAGAGAGAGAGAGAGAGAGAGAAACATCAATGATGAGAATCATTGACCGGCTGCCTCCTGCATGCCCACACTGGGGATGTGCCCTGACCAGGAATTGAACCTCGACCTCCAGGTTCTTAGGTCCATGCTCAACCACTGAGCCATGCCAACTGGGCTCATCATTAATGTTTCTATCTCTCTCCCTCTTCCTCCCTCTCTGAAATCAATAAAAATATTTTAATTATTTTTTAAAGATAAAATCAAGTATTTTCCATAATCAGGGGAGCCAGAGCTCAGATCAGCTATGAAGACACAAAACCACATTGACAGACCATGAACTCCTGGTTGAGGCCATGAGAATGACCAGGACCCTAGGCCTTGGAGGCCCTGCTCCTGGTTTCAACTTCTCCCAAGCTGCAATCGTCCCTCCCGGTCCAGCCCCGGCTCCACACCTCTGGGTCTGGCATGGGGACTGCCCTGCAGAAGGCAGACCTGATGAAGGGTTGGAACAGGTGTGTGAGGAGCCTTATATACAGGTAGCTACACAATCTTTTTGAATTTTTTTATTGTGGTTGATTTCTAGTTTCATGCCACTGAGATCGAGAAGATGCTTGATATGATCTCAGTCTTCCTAAATTTGTTAAAACTTATTTTGTGTCCTAACATGTGATCTATCTTTGAGAATGTTCCATGTGCACTTGAGAAGAATGTATGTTCTGCTGCTTTGGGATTAAAAGTTCTGTAAATATCAACTAAATCCATCCAATCTAGTGTATTGTTTAAGTTTGGTATTTCATTATTGACTGTCTGGATGATCTATCCATTGATGACAGTGAGGTGGTAAAGTCCCCTACTATGACTATATTGCTGTCAGTCTCTCAAAGTCCCCTAAGAGGTTTTAAAAAATATGGTTATGTGTTCCTATATTTGGTGCATATGTTTATAAGGGTTATATCCTCTTGTTAGATCAATGCCTTTAGTATTATGTAGTGAACGTTTTGCCTTTTATTATGGCCTTTGTTTTGAAGTCTATTTTGTCATGAAGTAAGTATTGCTACCGCAGCTTTTTTTCCATTTACATTTGCATGTTGGAATATTTTTTGCACCCTTCAATTTCAGCCTTGTGAATCTTTTGTTCTGAGCTGGGTATCTTGTAGACAGCATATATATGATTCTGGTTTTCTTATTCATTCAGGTACCCTATCTCTTTTCATTGAAGCATTAGATCCATTTACATTTAGGTTATTATTTTATTATTTTTAAATCTTAAGTAATCTATTTTTTAAATTAAATCTTTACTGTTGAAAGTATTACATATGTACCCTTTTCCCCCCATTTGACCCCTTCTAGCCCACCCCCACCACCTGCCATAGGCCTTCACTACCCTATTGGCTGTGTCCATGGGTTATGCATATATACAGACAAGTTCTTTGATCTCTTCCCATCCACCCACCCTCCCCTGCCTTCCCTTTGAGATTTCAGTCTGTTTTATGCTTCTATATCTCTGGATCTATTTTGTTCATCAGTTTATTTTGTTCATTAGATTCTACATCTGAGTGAGATCATGTGATACTTGTCTTTCTCTGACTGGCTTATTTTGTTTAGCATAATATTCTCCAGGTTCCTCTGTGCTGTCTCAAAGGGTAAGAGATCCTTCTTTTTTACTGATGCATAGTATTCCATGGTGTAAATGTACCACAGCTTTTTTATCCATTCATCTACTGGTGGACACTTGGGCTGTTTCCAGATCTTAGCTATTGTAAATTGTACTATGAACATAGGGGTGCATACATTCCTTCTGATTGGTGTTTCAGGTTTCTTAGGATACATTCCTAGAAGTAGCATCACTGGGTCAAATTGCAGGTTCATATTAATTTTTGAGGAAATTCCATACTGTTTTCCATAATGGCTGTACCAGTCTGCATTCTCATCATCAGTGTATTAGGGTTCCCTTTCTCCATATCCTTGACAACATTTGTTCTTTGTTGATTTGTTGAAGATAGCCATTCTGAAAGGTGTGAAGTGACACCTTATTGTCATTTTAATTTGCATCTCTCTGGTATGTCCCCTTTGGAGAATTATCTATTTAGGTACTTTGTCCATTTTTTTTTTAATTTGATTGCTTGCCTTCCTTTTGTTAAGTTGTATGAGTTTCCTTAGATATTTTGGATATTAAACCTTTACCTGATGTATCATTGCCAAATATGTTCTCCCAATACAATGGGCTCCGGTTTCATTTTGTTGATGGTTTCTTTTGCTGTGCAGAAGCTTTTTATTTTGATGTGGTCCCATTTGTTTATTTTCTCCTTAGTTTCCTTTGCCCTGGGAGATATATCTGTAAACATATTGCTATGAGAGAAGTCTGAGATTTTGCTTCCTTTGGTTTCTTCTAGGGTTTTTATGGTTTCACTAGAGGCCCGGTGCACAAAAAATTGTGCACTCGGGGGGGTCCCTCAGCTCAGCCTGTGCCCTCTCGCAGTCTGGGACCCCTCAGGGGATGTCCCGCCACCAACACTGTGCTGGCAGCCATCAGCCTGGCTTGTGGCTGAGCAGAGGTCCCCTGTGGGAGTGCACTGACCACCAGGGGGCAGCTCCTGTATTGAGCGTCTTCCCCCTGGTGGTCAGTGTGTGTCATAGTGACCAGTCATTCCCAGTCTTTCTGCTGTTAGGGTCAATTTGCATATTACCCCTTTATTATATAGGATAGAGGCCTGGTGCACGGGTGGGGGCCGGCTGGTTTGCCCTGAAGGTGTCCCGGATCAGGATGGGGGTCCTGCTGGGGTGCCTGGCCAGCCTGGGTGAGGGGCTGATGGCTGTTTGCAGGCTTGTCAAGCCCCCTAGTGGGGACCCTCACCTCATGGGGATGTGGCCAGCCTGGGTGAGGGGCTGAGGGCCGTTTTCGGGCTGGCCATGCCCCCCGGCGACCCAAGCTCCCAGCCTCTCCTTTTTTTCTGTCTTTTTTTTTCCCGGCTGGAAGGAGGTATCTGGGATTTATTTATCTTCTATGATTGAAACGTTGTAGCCTTGAGTGGAGCCCAGGGTGGGCCAGGGCAGGCGGGAAGCTTGGCTTCCTCCATCGCTGGGGGCAACCCAAGCCTCCTGCTTGCTCCAGCTCCTTGGCCGCTGCCATCTTAGTTGGGTTAATTTGCATATTCTCTCCTGATTGGCTGGTGGGTGTAGCAGAGTGATGGAGTGATGGTTAATTTGCATGTTTCTCTTTTATTATATAGGATGACATACATTTAAGTCTTTCATCCATTTTGAGTTTATTCTTGTGTATGGTGTAAGTTGGTGGTCTAGTTTGATGATTTCTTTTGCATGTATCTGTTCAATGTTCCCAACACCATTTATTGAAGAGACTTTCTTAACTCCATTGTATGTTCTTTCCTCCTTTGCCAAATATTAATTGAGCATAGTGGTTTGGGCCAATTTCTGTGGTCTCTGTTCTATTCCTTTTATCTATATGCCTGGTCTTGTGCCAATACCATGCTGTTTTGATTACAGTGGCTTTATGGTATAACTTGATATCTGGTATTATGATCCCTCCAATTTTCTTCTTCTTTCTCAAAATTGCTGTGGCTATTCGGGGTCCTTTTTGTTGTATATAAATTTTTGTAATATTTATTCTAGATCTGTGAAATATGCTGTTGGGTTTTTTTTTAAATATATTTTATTGATTTTTTACAGAGAGGAAGGGAGAGGGATAGAGAGGTAGAAACATCAATGAGAGAGAAACATCGATCAGCTGCCTCCTACACACCTTCTACTGGGGATGTGCCCGCAACCAAGGTACATGCCCTTGACTGGAATTGAACCTGGGACCTTTCAGTCCACAGGCCGATGCTCTATCCACTGAGCCAAATCGGCCAGGGCTGCTGTTGGTATTTTAATAAAGATTGCATTTAATCTGTAGATTGTCTTGGTTAGTATGGACATTTTTTTAAAAATATATTTTATTGATTTTTTACAGAGAGGACGGGAGAGGGATAGAGAGTTAGAAACATCGATGAGAGAGAAACATTGATCAGCTGCCTCCTGCACACCTCCCACTGGGGATGTGCCCGCAACCAAGGTACATGCCCCTGACCGGAATCGAACCTGGGACCCCCCAGTCCGCAGGCCGACACTCTATCCACTGAGCCAAACCAGTTAGGGCAGTGTGGACATTTTAATGTTGATTCTACCAATCCATGAACACAGTATATTCTTCCACTTGTTTATATCTTCCTCTATCTCTTTTTTCAACATCCTGTAGTTTTCAGAGTACAAGTATTTTACTTCCTCGGTTAAGTTTATTCCTAAGTATCTTAATTCTTTTGTTGCAATGGTAAAGATTATTTGCTTAGTTTCTCTTTCTGAGAATTCATTATTGGTGTATAAAAATGCCATCAATTTCTGGGTGTTGATTTTGTATCCTGCTATATTGCCACATTCATTTATTAAATCTAGCAATTTGTAGTGGTCTTTAGGGTTCTCTATGTTCAATATCATGTCCTCTAAAAATAATGAGAGTTTTACTTCCTCCTTTCCAATTTGGATGCTTTTTATTTCTTCTTCCAGTCTGATCATTATGGCTAATATTTCCACTACTATGTTGAATAGAGTGGTGAAAGTGGACATCCCTATCTTGTTCCTGTTCTTAGGAGAAACGGTTTTTGCCCATTGAGTATGATGATGGCTGTAGGTTTGCCATATATGGCTTTTATTATGTGATATGATCTTCTATTCCCACTTTGTTGAGAATTTTATCAAAAACGGGTGTTGGATTTTGTCAAATGCTTTTTCTGCATCTATTGACATAATTGTGTGATTTCTGCCTTTCAATTTGTTTACGTGATGTATCACATTTATTGATTTGCTAATTTTGTACCAGCCTTGTATCCCCAGAATAAATCCCACTTGATCATGGTGTATGATCTTGTTAATATATTGCTGAATCCGATTTGATAATATTTTGTTGATGATTTTAGCATCCATGTTCAGCAGCATAAGTGTCCTGTACTTTTATTTGTAGTGTCTTTATTTGGTTTTGGAATTAGGATAATGCTGGCCACATAAAAAGAGCTTGGGAAGTGTTCCTTCCTCTTGAACTTTTTTTAATAGTTTGAGGGGTATATGTGTTAGTTCTTCTTTGAGTGTAGGGTAAAACTCCCCTGTGAAGCCATTCAGACCAGGGCTTTTGTCTGCTGGGAGTTTTATTATTATTATTATTATTATTACTGGTTCTATTTACTCAGTTGTTATTGGCCTATTCAGGTTTTCTGTTTCTTCCTGATTTAGTTTTGGGAGATTGTATTTTTCTAGGAATCTGTCCATTTCCTCCACATTGTCCAGCTCGTTGGCATATAGTTGTTCATAGTATTTTCTTACAATCCTTTGCATTTCTGTGGTGTCAGTTGTTACTTTACCACTTTCATTTCTGATTTTATTTGTGTCCTCTCTGTTTCTTGCTGAGTCTGGCTAAAAGTTCATTAATCTTGTTTATCTTTTCAAAGAACCAGGTTTTGGTTTCATTGACTTTTGTATTGTTTTTTTAGCCTCTATGTAATTTATTTCTGTTCTAATTTTTATTGTTTCCTTCCTTCTACTTACTCTGGGCTTTTCTTGTTGTTCTCTTTCTAATTCCTTAAGTTGTAGGGTTAAATAGTCTATTGCTAAGTTTCCTTATTTTTTGAGGTAAGCCTGTAATGCTATGAACTTCCCTCTCAAGACTGCTCTTGCTGTGTCCCAGAAACTTTGGATTGTTATGTGTTCATTTTCACTTGTTTCCAGGAAGTTTTATATTTGTTTCTTGATCTCATTGGTAACTCATTCATTGTTTAATAGCATGCTATTTAACCTCCATGTGTTTGAATGTTTTTGAGTATTTTTACTGTAGTTGACTTCTAATTTCATTCCATTGTGGTCTGAGAAGAAACTTGATATGATTTCAATCTTCTTGAACTTGTAGAGACTTGGTTTGTGTCCTAACCCATGTTCACTTGAGAAGAATGTATATTCTGCAGCTTTGGGGTGAAATGTTCTCTAAACAGCAATTAAATCCATCTCATCCAGTTTGTCATTTAGAGTCACTATTTCCTTACTGATTTTTTGTCTGGAAGATCTATCCAATGAAGTCAGCAGGGTGTTAAAGTCCCCTACTATGACTGTATTGCTGTCAATCTCTCCCTTAAAGTCTTTTAGAAATTTTTAAAAATATATTTAGGTGCTCCTATATTGGGTGCATATATTTACCTCATATCCTTTTGTTGTATCGACCCCTTTAGTATTATGAAGTGGCCTTTACTGTCTCTTGTGATGGCCTTCATTTTTTTTCTACCCTGACTTCTAATTCACTAATCCAATCCTCAGCTTCCCCTAATTTGCTTTGTATTCCTTCCAATGTGTTATTAGTGCTGTGTCATTTTGTCAGATATGAGTATTGCCACACCAGCTTTTTTTTCCCCCATTTCTATTTGTCTGGGGAAAAAAAATGTCCATCACTTCACACTCATCCTGTGTGAGTCTTTTGTCCTAAGGTGGATGTCTTGTAGACAGCATATAATTGGGTCATGTGTTTGTATCTATTCAGATACCCTATGTCTTTTGATTGGAGCATTTAATCCATTTATATTTAAGGTTATTATTGGTAGGTACTTATTTATTGCCATTTTAATTCTGTATCTATATTCACCAAGAATATTGGCCTGTAGTTTTTTCCTTTGTAGTGCCTTTATCTGGTTTTTGAATTAGGATAATGCTGGCCTCATAAAAGAACCTTGGAAGCCCCCCCACACACACACAGACACACCCTTCAAATTTTTGGAATAGTTTGAGGAGAAGTGTTAGTCTTCTTTGAATGTTTGGTAAACCTAGCATGTAAATCCATCCAGTTTAGGACTTTTGTTTGCTGGGAGGGTTTTTTTATTATTATTATTCCTGCTTCGATTTCATTATTATCAGCCTATTCAGGTTTTCTGATTCCTCCTGTTTGAGTTTTGGAAGATTGTATGTTTTTAGGAATTTTCCGTTCACCCATGTTGTCCATATAGATGTTCATCATATTTTCTTACAATCCTTTGTATTTCGATGATGTCAATTTTTTCTTCACCTCTTACATTTCTGATTTTATTTGTTGGCGTCCTCTCTCTTTGTTTCTTGGTAAGTCTGGCTAAAGGTTCATCAATCTTGTTTATCTTTTTGAAAACCCAGCTCTTGGTTTCATTGATATTTTGTATTGTTATTTTAGTCTCTGTGTCATTTATTTCCACTCTGTTTTTTACTATTTCCTTTCTTCTACTTCCTCTGAGCTTTTCTAATTATTTTTTAATTTTTAAAAATATTTTTTTACCGATTTCAGAGAAGGGAGAGGGAAATATCAATGATGAGAATCATTGATTGGCTGCCTCCTGCACTCCCCCTAGTGGGGATTGAGCCCACAACTGGGGCACGTGCCCTGACCAGGAATAGAACCGTGATCTCCTGGTTAATAGGTCAACACTCAACTACTGAGCCACACTGGCTGGGCTCATTCTAATTATTTAGTTGTAAGGTTAGATATCCTTGTTCTTTTTTTTTTTCCTGCTCTGACTAGGTGATTTTTTTCTACCTTATTTTCCAAATCACTGATTCGATCCTCTGCTTCATCAAGCCTGTTTATTCCTCACAGTGTATTTTTTAAAATTTCAACTATGGTAGTCTCTATTGCCACCTATTTTCCATGTTTTCTATGTGTTTGTGGGGTTTCTTCCATGCTGTTGAGCATCTTTACAGCCATTACTTTGAGCTCTGTTTCTGATGAATTGCTTGCCTCCTTTTCATTTAGCTCTTTTTATAGAGATTCCTCCTGTGTTTTTAATTATTTGGGGCCCGTTCATTTGTCTCCCAATATTGGCTGTCTCTTTTTGTTTCTATGTAGTAGATAAAACTGCTATCACTCACAGTCTTACTTGGGTGCCTTCTGTAGTAGGTGTCCTGTGGGACCCAGTGGTGCAATCTCCTTGATCTCCTAAGCTGGGTGCTCTAGGAATCTCTTTTGTGGGTTATTTGGGCCTCCCTGTTGTAACTGGGTCTTAAATGCTGTTGACCTATTTATGGGTGGGATCAACCCTCAGGCTGGCTCTCTCAACCACATCCACAACATGCAAACTTACATGCTGTCCACTCTTTGTGTCTTCATCTACTGGACCCGTTTTGCATGGGAGGGGTCAATCTGTGTAGACAGGTCAGCTTCCTGGAGCTCTGATATAGTGGCAGATCAATAAAAGACCATGCACAGTGAGCTCAACATCCACATGTCGGCTACTCAGCTCGCCCTCTGTTGCTTGGACTCCTAGTCTTATGCAGGAAAGGCCCAATCTGGCCACACCACACTGACCCTTTCACAGGTGCAAGCTCAGTAAATTGGGGCAACCTGTTTGGGCAGACAGGGCTAGTGGGTCCGCTAGTTTGGGGCAGCATAGTTTGATACTCAAATGGGGAAAATGTGCCCCTACTCCAGAGCCATCCATTCAGACTCTGCCAGTCTCCAACTCTAGCTCTCCCAGGAGTGCACCACAGGTTCAGGTTGGGTGTAGCCAGCTTTCCTCACTGAAGGAACAAGCTCAGCAGGACAGGATGGGGTCACAGGGACTTAGGCAAACAGATCAAGAAAGGCTTTTGCGAGTGTTAGCTCTGTAGCCACTCCTGCTCAAGCCCTGGACTGGAACCTGTGAGGTAGATGGACTCTGAATGTCCTGGCTCTGAGCAAAGCCTCCTCCCCCCTCAAAACTGAGCCTAGCAGCAGGGGGCCAGCAGGGCTTATGAAAACTGACCAAGGCAGTCTTCCATCAGTGGTGGTGCTGTCCCCCGTGAGGAGAGAAAGCGGTACAACTCCTCTCCCTAGCTCCACAGCTCTGCCTTCAGAGACGCCTACAGAGCCACATTCCAAAGCTGGTTCCAAGCTATGCTCCCTGCTCCATTACCCCCAGCAGGACTTGGAGGAACAGATCAAAGCAGCCCTCTGATGGGTGTGGCGCTGGACCTCAGCTCTTGAGAGGGAAGTGAGCTCCTAGCCTTCCCCTAGTGCACCACCAGAGACCCCAACAGGAGGCTCCTAGTGGTCACACCAATGTCCCAGTTGAGAGTTGTGCTTCCTCTCCCCTACAAGGCTGCACCAGTAGTACAGTACCAGCAGGGCTTGGAGAAATAGATCAAGGCTCCTTGGCCAGTTTGGTTCAGTGGACAGAGCGTCAGCCTGCGGACTGAAGGGTCCCGGGTTCAATTCCGGTCAAGGGCACATGCCTGGGTCGCAGGCTCAATCCCCATTAGGGGGCGTGCAGGAGGTGGCCGATCCGTGATTCTCATCAATGATGTTTCTATCTCTCTCCCTTCCTCTCTGAAATCAATAAAAATATATTTTTAAAAAATAGATCAAGGCAACCCTCTGCTTGGGGTGGCACCAGAACTTGGGAGGGGAGAGAACTGTTACCCTTCCCCTAGCTTCACAGTACGCTGCCAGACTCTGATGGAGGGTCCCTAAGGGGCTATGTGAAATGTCCCAGTTCGGAGTTGTGTCCCCCCCCCCCCCCCTCCCCCACACACACCAGATTTGAGCTCAGCAGAATGGGGCCAGCAGGCTTTAGGAATACAAATCAAGTCAGCCCTCCACTGGGAGTGGCACAGAGCTGTGGGAGGGGTGCTAGTACACACCTCCCCCTAGCTCAGCAGCTGCCCGCTGCCTGAGAACCTGACAAGGTCTTCCTTTGGGGTGACACCTGCCTACGCCGTGGGTTGGGGAAAATTGGCCCTTGTTCCAAAACTACTCAGTTCAATGATGAGTCTGTTTATAGCTTCTCCAGAAAAAGAGCCCACCTCAGGTCTCTACTGGGTACAGCCAACAGTCCTTTTCCCTGCATTCAATCTTGGCAGGTGGTGTCACCAGTATTGGAGGACAGCATTAGTACACTTTCTCCAGCTGGAGCTGAAAGGATAGAAGTGCTTGACCCTGGCAGATGGCATCCAAGGGCCGTATGGGATGTTGACTCAGGACCAGAACCTCAGTAGCCTATCATCCAGATCTCTGGAGCTATGCCACCCAGATCTTCTCTTTATGGCTTCCATATGCCACGTCTCCTTCCCTCTAACCGGGGCCCCAGGTGAGTGCCCAAGCCCTTGTGTGTTGGCCCTTAAGCATCTGGGATTCTAGACTCCCTCCTCTTTCCAGCAGACAAAGTCCTCACTTATTTCTGCTGCCAGATGCTATGCAGGCTCCTCTTCCCAGCCCTGGTGCTCTGGTTTGGTGGTCCCAGTGTGGGGTTCACCCCACTTTCCTCAGGAGGGACTTTTGCAACCACAATACCCCTTTGGATTCTCAGCTGCTGCACCTGGTGCAGGGGCTAGCCCTCCGCATCTCCACCCTTCTTACCAGTCTTTGTGTAGCTTCCTTTTTCCATTCTCCTGTGTAGGTGTTCTTCAGTTGTTTCTTCAGGCTGATTGCTCTAAATTTAGCTGTAAATCCAGTTTGGCACCAGGTGTGCTGATCACTACTCCACAGTGATCTTGGAACTCCCTGGCAGTTCCATTTTTAACTTTTTGCAGTGGCTGCACCAGTCAGCATTCCCGTCATAGTGCACTAAGGTTCCCTCTGTCAGCATCCTCACTAGCACTTATTAATTTATTGATGGTAGCCATTATCTCAGATGTGAGGTAATAACTCATTTTGTAGTTTTAATTTGCATCCCTCTGATGATTAGTGAAGCTGAGCATTTTTTCATATAGACTCGTACTTCTTTAACATTTGTGGGTGTAAGATAGTTAACAATTAACATAATGAGATTTTGGTCTCTGCTCTGGTGTTGGTTATGCTTTGAGGGGTCCAGAAAAAAAAATCTGATACTCCAAAGGTATGTTATCTTAAAAGCAAAAGACAACAGGCTTAGTTAAGGTGAAGATTTGACTTTTGTTAGGAAAAAATACTGCCCTAGTACATGACTACCCTCCCTGAACTATTTTTAGTTAGAAATTTTTTAAATTTCAGACCACTCTATGGGGTTCTTTTGGTCTCTGAGTTTGTAAGGCTGCCATGCAGGCCTCCCATAAACGTGTAAGGTTTAAATTGGTATGTGGCCCCTTTTTTTGTCCACAGCTTTACAGTGGCAACTAAAACCCCAGACACAGACTGAACTGAAGTTACCTAACACTCCAAATGCAACGTCTGGGGCTTGTTTGAAGCCTGAGACCACCCAGTGTTAAGGCAGTGATGAGGCAATTGGGGAAATTTTAATCTGGTTTAACAGATGACACTAAGAAATTATCAATTTAGTCTGGTGTGGCAAAGGCACTCTGCTTATGTTCCAAAGGCCTTATTTTTCAGACTTGCATTCCAAAAACAGAAACTGCAAATCCAACTTCTGTCATCTCCCTGATAATGTTCATAGCCTTTGTTTTTCCTATCGCCTAAAATACACCAGACACCCTCCCCCATTAAGTTAGACCCGGTGACCTGGTGAATAAAAGGGGAATGAAGTGACTGTGTTTGCCATGTTAACATACTGGGTGCCATCCCAACCCACCCCAAGTTTCTGGCCCGGAGACTTGAGCTCAGGGACTTGAGAATGTGCATTTCCAAGAAGTTGCAGGTGATATTTATGTTGCTGGTCTGGAGAACCCACTTTAGAAACCAGAGTTCTAGAAGAATCCTCTCTGGGCCAGGATCTCAGAGTGATGAAGGGTGGGTGAGAGACATTTCTACCGTTCTCACTTCACTGTGAGATGTTCATGCTCATAACTGATCATACCTCACAAAAAAACCCTAAAATTCTCAGAACCCACAGTCCTCAAGAAAACATCACTGTTTTGATTAGACTGGCCCCATCAGGGTCAGCTGGGTTCCAGGCACACAAATCCTCATAGAATTAATGGTGCAGAGCTGCCCAGAGGGCCTGGGGCACATCCTGAGCACAGTCCTCTGGGTCTTCCTACCTGGTTATAGGATGGCTACTTCCAGGAGGAAGTTCTACCCTCCCCGTGTCTCCGATGGGTCCTGCCTACATATTGCATTCACTCGTATCTGGCTTCCAATTATGAGATATCAAAACCTGTTAGAGCCAGCTGGGGTTGGAGCATGTTTGAAACAAGGTTTATCAGTGATTTTCCTGATATCAGAGCCATAAACTTCTAGCTGGCAGAGGGTCACAAAATGCAGACAGCTCCAGGCCCACACCCTAGGACCTTGAGCTAGGTCAAGGTAAGGATTATAAATCTGACCTGGGCTCAGTGAGTGTCCAGGCACCTCAGAGCACCATCCTGCTACTGGCTGAATCACCTGGGCACACTCCTGCTTCATCTCTGAGGTCCCTCACTGCCGCTGAGCGCACCTATCTTCACCTCTCCTCCACTTTTGTACCAATTCTTCTAGTTGCACAGTATTTCCTCTCATCCCCTCCATTTACGCTTCCATACCAATTTGCTTGTCTTTCACATTTTCTCTGGATGTGCCTTTAATATATTCAATTTAATTCAGAAAAAAAGATAAACAAACAGCATATCCAAGGTGGCAAGTAAGCTAAATAGCTGGCTGCATTTAAAAAACAAAAAAGCAAAATCTTGAGTTTGTTTCTGTTGGTGCCATGAAGACATAGCTTCCCTCCAAGAGAGACCATTCTAAGGCCTTGTGACCTTTCTTGTTGGACAGGTTCCTTCCAACTGAGTCACCACAGTCCCTTCTGCTAAATACAACTGTTTGAGGGAGAAGGAAAGTTTTGTGATCAGAGGCTTCAGAAATCCTGTCCAAAGTGGAAGCAGAGTTGAGTAGAGGTCAGCTGAAAGCCAAATAGGAGAGCAGGGCTGCACACTCCCGCCCAGGCACAGGGGCAGCGGGGCTCCTGGCCTCTCCAAGGGGAGTGGGAGACTGAAACCACAGCAGCAGCACTGAAGTTAGAAAAGCGGAGGGGATGTAAAGCGAGGGGCTCATCGTCCCCTGAACAGTGGCAGCTTCTGAGAGCCCACCCAGTTCCAGGAGCCCCCGCCAGGAAGCCCCCATGCCAGCAGCTTCCACTATCCCTCCACTCTTCCCCCATCCCCACAACGCTGTAAGTTCCTGCCTCACCTCTGGAGAAGGGCAGGCCCCAACATGGCTGACATGCCCTTCTGCTGCGTGTGGAGTGGAGAGGACCCTAAGGAGAGAGGAATGGGGACAGGGTGGCTGAGGGCATGTGTGATGAAGAAGCAGCTGAGGAAAAAGGAGTTTGTCTTCTTTTGCCAAACTCTGCCACTCTGGCCTCCATTCCATCCTAGATACAAATGTTCCTCTGACCTAAATGGGGAAAAAACTCATTTTGACTCCCCTTCTCCAACTGTGTTGAACAAGTCAGCTGGTTTATCCCAGGTGTGGTAAACGCCTGCCTGCCACAAGGAAGGAGAGGCCACCCAAGCACTCCGCCCTCCCCGGAACTGCAGGGTCCTGATGCAGTGGACAGTCATCAGCTCACACCCAAAGCAGCTGTCCACTGCCTCTGGCTGGGTCCCAATCAACCCTGGACTTGGGAGTTCTCATGCTCTGTTCCCAAGACCTCTCTGCAAACGCATCCACCTGCTCACATCGCCCACTAAATGCCTCACAGGCCCAAACTCTCCACCGGCCATGTCACTTTAGTTCTTTAAAGAACCTGAGAGGTCATCTGCCCGGTGCGGTGCACTTCTTGCAGACTGGGACACTAAGGCCCAGGGGAGCTAGCGGGTCATTCATGTGCACACAGCCCCTCATGGCATAGGCAGGCCAATGACAGCCCTCTGGACAGTGTGGTCAGTGCTGTTCACTCCTGGGTTACATCTGCCCCCTTTCACACTCAAGTGTACCAGTTTAGACCATACATGGCTTATGGTCACTCTATCATGTCTATTGTAGTATGTTAAGTGTTGAGCAAGATAAAGTCAAATGAGCTTTGGGGAACTTGGAGAGGGTGGGGGGATTGATTCAGAGCTGACTGGAGAGCTGGGAACCAGAAAGGCTTTTCTTTGATGACAAGAAACCTGAGCTGGGTCTCAAATCCAGGCAAAGTCTAACAGGTTAAGCAGGGGGGAAACATGTCAAGAGTAATACAAGTATCAGCATGTTAGTGGGCAGATCTTGATGGACAGTGCCATGTGCCAGACCCTGAGAACATAAGATGGGTGAGACACAGCCCTGCCTGGAGGGGCTCAGGACAGATTTCAGAAGAGTGAGGCCTAGGGTCAGGAAGACTTGGAGGCGGGGGCCCTCCTGCCAGCACCTGTCCAGCTTGCACCCAGTGGCTGGGTCAGAGCTTCAAAGTAATGAGTGCCCCACTCACAGCGTCCCACTCTTTCCTCATCTCCCCGATCCCTCCTTGACTGCAGCCCTCTCTAGTCATCTATGTTTACTGCCCTGCATCACCTGCTACCAGCACGAACCTGTGTTCCTCACCTGGGCGCCCCACCCACTTTATGGTGTTTCTAACAAGCCCTACCAGTGTTTGTACTCAGAAAGATCCTGGCAAATATTGCTTAATAAACTGAACACATTCAGCCCTGAGGGTGTATTCAGTGGTTAGAGCATCAGCCCCCGCACCAAAGGGTCACAGGTTCAATTCCCAGTCAAGGGAAGGTACCTGGGTTGCAGGTCCAATCCCTAGCCCCAGTTGGGGTGCACGCAGGAGGCAACCAATAAATGTGTCTCGCTCACATCAATGTTTCTATGCCTGTCTCTCTCTCCTGCCCCTCCCTCCCTCTCTCCCTCCCTCCCACTCTCTCTAAAAATCAATGGAAAAAATATCCTCCGGTGAGGATTAACAAAAAAAAACCAAAAAACAAAAAAAACCCCGCACACATCCATTTGCCAGCCAGTGGATTGTCCCAGGTTCCATCAGTCCCAGGAGGGCCCAGGGTACAGTCCTGGGGCTCAGGAATGGTGGGGTTGGGGAGGAGGGGTGGAGAGAAATGATTGCCCAGGAATGGAATGTGGAGGGAAGTTAAGAAATGAACAGGGACAGGGCCTTAGGGTGGAAAAAGAGGACAGGGCACAACAGGCACAGAATATCTGGTCCCAAATGACAAGCCACCCCACACACCTGGGCCAGCTCACTCTCACACCGCATGGAACACAGACGCGGGAATGCAGGAGGCCTGAGGAGCGGGGACAGATGGGACTCATGGTGTGCCCCCCACACTGGCCCAGCGCCTGCCCACCAGGTGCCCAGGTGCCCACCAAAATTCCCGAATGGAATCTCACAGGACAGACGTGAACATATGCTTCTGCTGCCCCCTGCTGACAGCGCAGGGTGTGACATCCTGGGAGCCCATCCCTCTCCTCACACCTTGAGGGAGACCAAGCCTTAGGTGGGGACTTTATAAAGAGCCTCCTTGTCCAGCACACGATGGGACCAGGCCCCCCTGCGCAGGTTCACTGTTGAACGGAGTGACTGGCATCCACGGATCTGCACCAGGCTAATCCACCTGGACCTTCTTCTTGTACAATTGCTAACACCTAAGAACAGAGACATTGGAGAACCACCCCACCGCCCCCAATGGACGTGGATGTAGAACCCAAGCCCTAACCAAGTAATCTGGTGCACATCAGACTGGGGGCGTGTGGGAAGCAAAAAAAGCACGGCCACTGAGCACCCATTAGGCACCAGGTGGGCGCTGGGCGCTGGGAGACTGAGGCCCAGCTGCTCACTCGAGGACATGGTTCAGCAGCACTGCTACCACTCAGTTTCGTGTGACAGGTGCAGGAATGGGAGGGACGAGGCCCCACATTCCCCACAACCTGGCCATCTCTTGCTCAGAACAAAATTTTTAACAACAAAATTCCCTTTGACCATGCTGATACTTCATACAACTTCGTAAGAGGTGACTACACCCACTGCCTCTACTGTCACTTCTGATTCCTGTGAGTTTGGACTCTAAGAATCCAACTGCCACCCTGGACTCAGTTGGTTGGAGGATCGTCCCTTAAACCAAAAGGTTGCAGGTTCAATTCCTGGTCAGAGCACATACCTAGGTTGCAGGTTCAATCTCTGGTCAGAGCACATACAGGAGGCAATCAATTTATGTTTCTCTCTCACTTCCAAGGTTTCTTTCTCTCTCAAATCAATAAAAAATACAGCCTGTGTGAGGATTAAAAAAAAAAAATCCAACTTCCTCCATTTTCTTCTATGAAGCTGGAGCAGACGGGGTACTTCCACTCTACCTGTTCGTCTCATCTGGAAAAAGGCAGCTGTGGTGCTACCCCCCATTGTGGGAGTAAAATGGGTCAATGCATATGCCTGGCACAGGACATGCCCTGGGTGGTGCTGGCCATGGTTGTTGGAATCAGGCTGGGATGCTTTCACTGTGGCCATTTTATTCCATTAGAGCTGCGGTTCTCAACCTTCCTAATGCCGCAACCCTTTAATACAGTTCCGCATGTTGTGGTGACCCCCAACCATAAAATTATTTTCGTTGCTACTTCATAACTGTAATTTTGCTACTGTTATGAATTGTAATGTAAATATCTGATATGCAGGATGTATTTTCGAACGACCCCTGTGAAAGGGTCGTTTGACCCCCCAAAGGGGTCGCGACCCACAGGTTGAGAACCACTGCATTAGAGGAAGCATCAGCTCTAACCCTCCTGGTCTCTCCTCACTCCTACCTTATGTAACAGGTGATTTTGCAAGGAACTGGGGGGGCACAGCTAGCCCTTTCCTGGGTTCCTTCACACCAGGAGACTTATAGGTCCACACTGCCAGGGCTGGGGAGGGAAGGATGACCTGGGTGTCATCTCAGAAAGCTCACTTGCCCAAGGACATAGGCCATGCACTCGCAGCAGCTTTCCTAGTGACAAAGGAAATAGTTTGGCACCCATCTGCCTCATCATACTTTCCTTATGTCTCAATAAAAACGGGCCAGGTCAGAAAAGGCAGTCTCCCACTGGACAGTACCTGTCAAAGGGCACTAGTACATTTCTGTACACAGTGGCTCCGGATGTCCAATCTGAGGTCACCAGTCACTGCTCTGCCCTCCTGTCCCTCCAACTCCTGGCCTTTGCCCGGCCCCTTGAGTTTAGACCTCATTTCTCACCAGCTTTGCAGGGTTTCCGACCCTCCCAGCAGAACCGTCTTCATCCCTTTGACTGACCGCACTCTTCACCTGGATGTGAACACAGGTGCACCCCTGCTTAGGCTCAGTCCACAGCCTTTGTGTGTATCACGCTCCTGAAATTCTCAGCCCTTCTCCACCCGATGCCACCAGATGTTTCACAGGCTAGGGCCGTGGTCGGCAAACTGCGGCTCGTGAGCCACATGCGGCTCTTTGGCCCCTTGAGTGTGGCTCTTCCTAAGCCTTAGGAGTACCCTAATTAAGTTAATAACAATGTACCTACCGATATAGTTTAAGTTTAAAAAATTTGGCTCTCAAAAGAAATTTCAATCGTTGTACTGTTGATATTTGGCCCTGTTGACTAATGAGTTTGCCGACAACTGGGCTAGGGTATACAGGAGGGCCTGGCCCACAAGTCAAACCTTGATTTGGGAGTCTCCTCTGTGTTAAACTTTTAATTTCAGGTAGACCACAAATAACTAAGTTATGACCTAAACATTGGGGCAAAAAGCACTCATATCTGAAACCCAAGTCTAATTGGGCAACCTGCATATTTGCTAAATCCTGCAACCCTTTCTTCATGCTCACTCCAATGAGTGGCACTCGTAGGGACCACCCCAAAGCAGCTGGCAAGTCACTCCACCCTACAAACCTGGCTCCACCAGCAGGTGGGATGGGGAATCGCCCCTGTGCACTTACCCCAGCCATGTTGCTATAAGCCTTCCCTCCTCTCTTGGCCTGGTTAAATCTCAGATCCAACTCTTCTTCACCTCCCAGGGGCCTTCCCTGACCATCCCATCGAAAGAGGCCCCCATCATCCTGCTCAACACCACCCCCCCTTCTCCCTTCCATACAGGGGTAGTAAACATTACTGTTACATAAACTATTTTATTTAAATAAAATCAGGGCAGATCCTTTCCCCCCATACACCAGCACATGCACACACACATGGGCACATCTTCCCTTTCTTCCCTTCACCCACGGCCACCTCAAACCCACAGGTCCTCATTGTGACCATCCTACCTCAACCCTAGAACAGGGACACACCGTCCATGTGAGGGCCCCACTGCTCCCAGTCAATGGCAGCAGCACACAGGCCTAGGTACAGCCCTACTACCCAGTCTAGCTCTCAGCCCTCCCAGGGTGGGACAGAAGGACCAGTCCTCCCAAGGCACCCCAACCTGGTGAGACTTCCCCACCTTCCCCCGCCACACGCACACACAGCCTGGCAGCACCACTAAACACCTAAAGCTGCTCCCTGTGGAGGGTGAGTCCCCTCCCCACATCAAGGGCAGCCACACTTTAGCATTCCCCAAGGGACCCTGGAGTAGGTATGGTATTGTTGGGGAAAGAGCACCGAATTCCCCAACTCCATCCTGCAGGAATAGGCTGAGATTCAGCTCAAAATCCTCTAAAAAGTAAACCTCACTCGGCAACAGGGATGGCAAGGGCCTCAGCATCAGGACCTCATAACATCTCTACTCCCAACATGGACCCCGTTAGAGACCCACTAGCACCTTGGCAATGTGAAGGGCCCAGCTCTTCTGGGGAAAACACCATGTACATGGGAGCCTGTGCGGAGTTGGGAATGTCCCCTATGCTGACAGCAGGGTCGGGTTTCACCTTTCCTGACACCAGCACCCTCAAGTCCTGCTCTGGGACACCCAGAGCAAAGTGGCTTAGGTGATGAGGAGGGAGTGCTGAAGGGACAGGGATGTGTCTTCCACAGGTACACAGCCCCACAGTGCATGTTACAGGTTACCCACAGGCAGGGTGGAACAGAGCATGGGGCCAGGCTGCCAGGAGGGCTCCTTCACATCCCTCTGGCCCCTCATGAGAAGGGGAGATGGGAGGAACACCTGTCCACTCACTCAGGCTTGGGGGCCCGAGATGCTAGATTCAGGTCCACATCCACCTTCTGTGATGGGCTTCCCTGTGCTTCCTAGACCAAGTTCCCTGAGGGAAAAGCCAGGCAGAAGGAAAGAAGTTAGAAAGAGACCAGCAAAGGGAATGGACAGACCGTGAGAGCCGGAGGTAAGCCTTCTGAGGGAGTAAGGCAGAGAGCTGTCACCTGTAACACTGGGGAGGTGGGGGGGGGATGACAAATGACAGAATCAGACACAGCCAACCCGACCTCTCCAGGGGAAGCAAGGACCCCAGGAAGAAGCTGGGAGCCCGTCCTGAGTGGGCTAGCAGGGTAAGGGCCACACCAGACCCCTAAGCACAGGCTACAGACTGATGCTGCGCTGGTGGCGGCCCCCACGGCCCCCGCTCCAGGTGCCCAGCTCCTGGCCGTCTAGACTGGCATGGTCCGAGAGACCCCGCAGGTGTTCCACGGAGTCACACTTTTGCAGGTCTGAGGCCACTGTGCGCAGGCTCAGCAGGCTTACCGTGTCTGCATCAGGGGCAGGACCAAGCCCCAGGCTGCAGCCCTCTTCTGGGGCCTCACCCTCGGCCCCCTCAATGATCCCACTGTCTCCGTCCTCCTCCTCCTCCTCCTGGGGCCTGGCCTCAGCGCCCACAGGGGAAGAGCGCCGAGGGCCAGGCGGGTGAGGGGGCAGGCCCCTGCGACGCGCGTGAATCTGCTCACTGATCTGCTCCAGGTTGCGCAGGGCCACTGAGTAGCGAGTCTTGGCCTGAGCAACCTGCTGCTCCAGCTCTGTCACCTTGGCCTTGTGCTCCTGAGGGAGGGAGGGACAGAATGGCATAACCCAGTTGGCAACTCTCCACAGCTGGGAGCTCCCAGTCCCCTTAGGTCCCACTGGGCAGCGCCACTCTGCCCCAAACCCACCGGATCCTCCTCCTCTCCTGATTCTCATTTTTTCTTGTTTATCTCTCTACAACTCCAATCCCTGCCAGCACCCACCCCCAACTCCACCTCCCACTTCCTTGAGGTCATTCTGATCACAGGCGCCACCCCGTCCCACCTAGTTGATCACACACTGTCTCCCTGCTCTCACTTGCCATGGCCGCCCTCTCCCACCTGTCCCCTCCCCATAGCTACCTCCAGGATCTGGCTGAACTGGGCCTTGAGCTCAAAGTAGGGGCGGCTCTTGCCAATGGCCCGCCGGAGGGTCTTCTGCAGGGCCTGCACCCGAGCTTCAGCCTGCTGGCACAGCCGCGTTACCCGTTGGTGCTCCCGCTCACCATGAAGCCGTTCCTCCTCTGCCTCGTTCACCTGGCCCACATAGCATAGATGACAGATTTCACTAAGCTGGGGGACATGCTCCTACCCCTGCCATTCACCCCAGGCTGCCACTCCAAATGTTACCCTGGGGGAAACCCCACTGTCTGAAGAGCCTGGAGAGAGCATGGATTTCCTGAGACACAAAGGAGAACAGTGGGTCCTTGCACCTGCCTATTGTTGCCTGCACCACCGCCACTCGGGTTTGCTGCTGCTGGGAGGGTGCCAGGGCCCTATGGACAACTTGTGAGCCTGTCAGGAGGTCTGTCTGGGCACATCTTCTACCGTCATCATCCTCAGGGAGCCCTCAGTGCTGGGGGTGGGAGCTGGGGGGACCAGAGGAGCCCCAGTGGGGGCAGCCAAGCTCTGCACTGGGTTCTCTACATTTTCACGCCCCACAGGGAGTAGGCAAAGTCTCCTGCCAGCTTGTGCACCAAGACCAGGGGCCAACTTTGCCACACACTGGGCAGATGCACACTGGAGCCTGTCACGCCCTGCCACTCACAGCTCAACAAGCCCTCCGCAGTGCCACACTCTCCTGTAGGAGCTCCTGCTGTGCAAGGCGGTGGCCTGGACTGAGGAATCCTCAATGGACCTGAGGCATGACCACCTCTCAGGAGCTCACACTTGCTGCTCTAGACTACATGTCTGTGTCCCCCCCCAAAGTTCACATGCTGAAATCCTAACCACTACGGTGAAGGTTTGGGAGGAGCCCTCTGAGGTGAGTAGGTCATGGGTGGGATTAGTGCCCTTACAAAAGGGCTCTGGAGAGCTCCCTCGCCCCTTCCGCCATGTGAGGACAGTGAAAAGAGGGCAGACTAGGAACCTGGAAGGGGGCTTTCCCCAAACACCAAATCTGCCTGTGCCTTGATGCTGGACTTCCCAAACTCCAGAGCTGGGAGAAACATTTGTTGTTCAGGCCCCGGTGTATGTTCTTTGTTACAGTAGCCTGAATGGACTGAGACACTGCTCTTTACACGGTGAAGGTGGCTGATGCCAGGGAACCTCCCGATCCTCAGTCCCCTTCAAGTAGCTTGAAAATGATACACAAATTCCATTTTAAATATCAAAGTACAGTGGCAGAGCTTAAAAGCAAGGAAGAGAGAATATTCTGAAAGCAGAAGGGGTCATAGCTAAACATAACAAAATGTGGTGTTAAATCGAGAGCATCCAGCAGGATGAACTGTTTGGGTTAGTGCCTAACCTGGAGGCAAAGAGCCAAACAATTTGCGTCCAGAGGAGATGTATATAAAAAACACTGGAGGCCAAACAGGGCAGGGCAAGAAACAGGTTTGCCTGAAACAGTTACAACTGAGGGAAGGCTGGAGTGGAAAAAAGAAAGGAGTGAGGAGGGTGATGGGATAAAGAGACAGCAAAGAAAGCAAGGGAACCAAGGGAGGGGACCTGCCGGAACCGCCTGGCTCACCTTGCAGGTGGCGTGGTTGAGCATCTCCTGCCATGTAGGGTCCAGCCGGTTCTTGTCAGCCATGACACCCTGCTCGGCCACAAACACCATCTCCCGGGCGGCGTTGTGCATGCTCACAGCCCGCTCGTATCGTAAGGCTGCCTTCTGCGTCTCCTGCTGGGCCTGGGGGGAGAAGGCCATCAGAACAGGGAGTCCTCAGGGACTCCCAGTCCACTGTGGAGACATATCCTAGGTGAGGACAAGAGGAGGACAGCCCATTGCAATGCCTCACTTCTCACACTGCGCTGACCAAGAAAGCAACATTCTACAAAGAGTATTTTGTAAGGTTATGGCCTGAGATAAGATGGGAAAGCGTGATGCTGCCAGTGGAGGGTGAGTTGAGACCGACCCAGCAGTTTCAGAGCCGGCTGGCCTTCTGCCCTACAGAGAACAAAGAGAATTCCACCTCTTGGTAGTTGCAAGGGAGTTAGCGACGTGGATCAAGTCTCAAAGAAAGAAAGCACACCCAAGACCATCACATCAACTCCAGTCCAGTAGGGAAGGTGAAGGAAACAATCTGACAATTGCTCAGAGAGTCATCACAGCCATGCTGACCAAACAGAACACTGGAAACAAACCTAAGTTTTCAGTTCCAGGGAACTGTTAAGTAAATATAGTATGTCTCATATAAGGAAATATTCGGCAGCCCTTAAAAATGATGGCATGGATGTATATTTATTGACATGGAACTATGTCATAAGTAAAATAAAGGGATAAAAACAGCACGTACTGTATAATACGTTTGGCACAATGTATACAAAAAATGTAATGGGTTATCTGTACCGTATTGACCACGCTTTTTATTGCCGATATTTTATGATGTTTTGACATCCCGGGATCCTTACTGGCCCTCCCAAAGCCAGTTAATTTCTGAGATAAAACTCCCTGTGAGCACACCTTCCACATGCAAACCAGCCAATCCAACACCCACCACCTCCTCTTCCACACCAGCCAATATCGCCTCTGCCCTGTTACCCAGGACCACGTACCAGACAACTAGGTCCCACCACAGAGCACAGAGCCCTCCCCTATTCTCAAACCATCCTGCCGCCCTAAGTTTAGCCAGAGCTGCCTACCTTGCCTCACCCATTCCTCACCACAAAAAACAGTAGAAAGGCCATGGGCCAAGTTTTCTTCTCCTGCCTTCAGCCTCCTGATCAACCCAGGTGCTTCTCCACGTAACCCTGCATGGCATGCCCCACCTCCTGGGAACTGCCATTGTCTCTGCCACCTCACCCCATACTTGACCAAAACAAATCAAGTGTGCATGGTAGGATTTAGGCCAATTTTTGTTTTATCTTTTTCTTGTTTTACTGTTACAAGTATAGTTTTCTAATAGTGAACCCACATTATTTGTGTAAAGAAAAGGGAGGAAGAAGGGTAAAAAAGTGGAGGGTAAATAAAAAAGAGAGACATGAACCAAAAGGAAGAGAAGAGAAAAGCAAAGAGGAAAGGTGATCTGTCTCCCCCTCCATATAGAGGAAGAATCCTGGGCCAGGATCGGTGCACGGCCCTCTCAGATCGAGGGTCAGGGGGCTGTACCTCCTTAGCCAGCCGCCGAGCCTCATAGTAGGGCCGGGCCTTCTCGATGCAGCTCCCCAACTGGGAGCCCTGAGTGTTAAGCTTCCTTGCTGACTCCTGCAGGATCCTCCGGTAGGTGGTTCTGGCCTCCTGGCAAAGGGACAGATATGTGGGCAGACGAATAATTGTGTGTGGGTACCAGTCCCTCTTGTTTCCTGTGTCGCCCCTTCCCCTGCCACTGTGCTAAATAGGGGACACATGGAGACACCCGGGGCGGAACACTCACGTCCAACTGTAGCTCCACCTGGTTGATCTCCTCGCTGGCCTGGTTCAGGTGCTCCAGCTCCTCCTGCCGCAGAAAGGGGCAGAGTTAGAGCCGGGGAAGAAGGCGCCTCCGTGGGCTGGGTGGGCAGGGTGGGCAGGGAGCGCATGCAGAAACAAAAGCCCACCAAACCAGGGGAGGGAAGGACAGGGAGGCACTGCTCCTCCTTGTCAGAGACCTAATCCACAGTCCATTATCTCACAACTTACCTGTGTCAGGGAGGAAAGCCCCCACGTTAAAGGTCAGGAGATCAAGGCTTGGAGATGAACACTCATGCACACAGGGAAGTGGCAGCAGCCTGGGCGCTCTCCCTCAGACCGTACCAGCTCCTCCTCAAACCCCAGCCAGGAGTTCTCCTCCTCCCTGAGCCACTCGCTCAGCACGTTTACTGCACACTTACCCCAGCTTAGCACATGGGACCCAAGAATTCAGGACTCGGAAAGGTGGCAGCTTATGGCCCAGCAAGTAAGCAACAGACCCTCACGGTGTGAGGAGTCACGGGAGGGGCGGGGGCAGCAGCATCACCTACCTGGGCAGCAAAGGCTGGGGCAGGATGCTCTGAACACCTGTCCCCAGACTGGGCCTTGACTGATGCACAGAAAGTACCAGTGACAGGCAGGTGCCCAGGAGGCAACGCTCAGATGAGAAGCCAGTGAGGTCAGGGCAGAGGGGAGGCCAGGGCACAAAGTCTGGCACTCCCTGGCTGTGGCTTGGGAAGGCCTATCTGAGCAATGTGAGAAAGGAGTGGAGAGCCGGGCAGACAATGGTGGAGGCAGTCTGCAGTATCCGGCTGAGGAGGACAGCACAGGTCCAGGGAAATGCAGGCTGCAGAATTGTGAGGGCCTGATGGACAAATGAGGCCAGAGTAGGGAAGAGCACATGGTTCAACAGGCCACGAGCCAGACTGGGCGTAGAGTGACAGTGACCCCAAGTCCCCACACAGTAGATCCCGTGGGAGAAAGGAAGAGCCTCAGGGAGAAGTCACCAGACACACTGGCTTGAGCGCCTCACTGGACCCAGGACCACCTGGGAGAGAGAGCAGGGAGGAGCGCTGGACTCAAGTTTCCACTCCTGCCCTTTCTCGGTCAAGTTCCTGGAGCCCAACAAGTGAAGGACACTCCTGAGGAGGAGCAGTGCCCCAGAAGGCGCCTGGTGCTCAGCTAAGGGACTCCCTCCAGGAGCCCTGCAGCAGCCAGTTGGACTCACAGAGATGGCCTACACTTGGCCGGAGGCACACTGCCACTGCCACCCTGCACTCGCCTCACTCAGCCCTTTCAACAGTCCCGTGTACGATCCCCCTTAGTCCTTCTATCTCTGTACACCTCCTCAAGCCCTGAGATTTGAGTTTGCAAGTAAGAATCCAGGAAGCCAAGTTACATGTCCTAATTACAGTAAAGGAACACAAAGGAAGACACAACAGAACCAAGAACAAAGATATTATAGCACGCTTCCCCTGCCTCCAAAAGGGCCTCAAACTTGACTCTGGACTGAACAAAGCTGTCCAACAGAAATACAATGTGTGTCTCACTTTCTAGTAGCCACATTTTTAAAAAAGCAAAACTGAACAGATGAAATTGTAACTTTTCATTTAACCCTACATCCTGAGAAATTGTAATTTCAATTATGTTACCAGCACAAAGTATTTACAACACTCCTATACTTTTTTAGACAATGCCTGTGAAATATGCACGTTCATTCGATCCTCAGGGCACATCTTAGCCTGGCCAGTAGCACTTGGCTCCCGTACTGGGCAGTGTGGGTCTAGAAACTGGTGCACATGGGCCACCTGGTTAGTCACACAACCCAGTGTCCATAAGACAAGACAGTCTGGAACCATAGGCAGCCAACACTCAGGGACCCCAGGGAGGCCGAAGGAAGTACTCCACCAGCACACAGCTCCGTTTCACTGCCTTCCCAACAAGGACTTCACCTGCAGCTGATGGGAGCACCCCAACGGGCCTCAGAAGAGGTAATTCCTGCAGGCTGAGAGGCCACCTCTCCCATGGGCCCAGCTCCTGTGTACGACTCAGCCCAAGACGGTTTCAGACTCTGAGACAAGAGGTGCTGGCCTTCCCAGCAACCTTGCTGGCAGCCTCCCTTTCTCAGCCCATTCTCTTAATAGACAAGAACAATGAGGTGGGGCCCTGGCCGCTGTGCTCAGTGGTTTGTGCCAAAGGGTCACAGGTTCAATTCCTGGTCAAGGGCACATAACTGGGTTACAAGTTCCATTTCCGGCCCCTGGTCAGGGCAGTCGGGGCTTGTGCAGGAGGCAACCAATCAATGTGGCTCTCTCACATCTGTCTGTCTATCTCTCTATCTCTCTCCCCCACTTCCACTCTCTCTAAAAATCAATGGAAAAATATACTCAGGTGAGGATTAACACAAAGAAAAGAAAAAAAAAAGGAAACCATGAGGTGTTCATCTGGCCATAAGTGACAGAGTTGGGGCTGCATCCTGGACCCACCCTTGGATCTGCCCCTCAGTCACAAAACTCTAACAGGCTGGAGGTGGGCAAGGGGGTGGGGGCAGCCAGGCTGAACGGAAGCTGAGGAACACCAAGCAGTTGGGGAGCTGGAAACACCTGCCATGTGGCCTGCCCCACTGGGGACTCCTGGTAGCTGCTGACACAGAACTCCAGGAAATTGAGGTCTGAGTCAGCAAACACTGCCCATCAGTGAGCCTGCAGCCAGCAGGGAGGGTGACCTTCCTGGACACATAGTGCATTCCCAGGATGCCAGGCCACTGTGGCAGAGGCCTGACCACTCAGGCTGCCAACATGCCTGTCTGCCTGTGCCAGCTATTAAAACACTAAGCCAAGATCGCCGGGTGGGGCCAGGGTGATGCACGGCCTGGGTCTCAGAAATAAGGGAATTAAAGCTGTCTGCGAGCCAAACCAACATTCCAGATGAGGTGGCAGAGGCTGCAAAGTCATCCTTGAGAGTCTGAGTGAATGTATCCACTCGCCCAGGAAAGATGTGCCCATCACAGAGGCTGAGAAAGCCACAAAGGAGGAGACCCAGGCCCGGAGAACCACTTTAGAGGCCTCAGAGAACGACGCTGAGGTCAAGACACGGATATGGACAGTGGCCTTCCCAGGAGAACAGCACACTTCCTGTAGGCCTGAAGCTGGCTTCCATACACCTTCCAGGCAATCCCACCAGACAACGGAGCACGGGCATGCTGCCTGCCTGCCCAGAAACCCCAGTCCCTACATCACAAAGAGCCTCGCCCAAAGATCCAGAAAACACCTGAACAGGGGGCCTATCTTCGAATATCCCTGGCCCAGTGGACACGTCAGAACCACTTCTCACCCACCCAGGCCAGAAGGATGCGCTTGTCTGCGCACAGCTCCGATGGCGGCTCTTACAGCTCCCTGGTGGGTGCTGATGGATCTGTGGGTAAAGACCCGCTGAATGTACTAACCATCCACTTAAAACGCTGAGGCACACAAAAAGGAGAACAGTCTGTGCACTGTCGACACTAAAGGGACCCAGAAGACACACGCCCCACTCTCATCTGCACAGAAGAGCCCGAAGCCCGAAGGGCTGAGCGCCAGCTGCCTGCTCCATGAAGGGAGCCCCTCACAACAGCCCGCCTCCCACCAGACAAGGGCCGAATCCCCACTGAGGCCAGGAAACGGCCCGGCCGAGGGCCACCTGTGCAAGGAGACTTTTCCTTCTTACATAACCCTCAGCGGAACTCCTCTTCTGGCAAGTCACGGTGGGCCCGCCGGAGGCGAGGGGCTATCACACGTGCCCAGTGTCCTCTAAAGATCACAGAGCTCGTCCGCTGGAACTGCCCGTGACAGAACGCCCTAGTTCTGCACTGCCAATAGCACCTGAGGAACTGTATCTTCAACTTTCCCTTCTTTGTAACTGATTTGCTGACGTAGGCCATGTGAATGGACCGTGAGCATGGGAGTGACTGTGTGGGCGCTGGGCAATACAGGAGCAGGCGGGACTGCAGAAGACAACGCTGGATTCCCTTCGGAAGCAGGGCCAGGAACGCTGCAGCGCGTCCCATGGCCTTCCTCCCCAGGGTGCACAGGGGTGTCTTTCCCAAAGCACTACCTGCAAACTCACCAACGGACAAACGAAAGAACTTGTGAAAGATTCATAGGACTCTGTCAGAGCAGTGCAGGAAGGAGTCATGCAAATCAGGGGGAACACCCCTCACTCTACAGAGAGAGAAACTGAGGCTTGTGGAGGTGACATAACTTGCATGAAAGTCACAAATCATCAGTCAGAAGGTTGCTTGAACCTCAGTCCAAAATGTTTTTCACTACAACTTGTTTCCTCAGTGGAGGACAAATCTAAAATTAACCAAAGAAATTGAGCTGATTTCAAGGCAATCCCCGTGAAACAGCAGGAATGTCTGACACACCACGGCTTCACTGTGAGCAGGGACGCAGTTCCCACACACACCCCAGGAGCCCCGCCAAGAGGCAGGAAGGATTCTAGGACCAGCACCGACTTCCTGTGGACACACCAAAGTCATCTACTAAAGGAGTGTTGACAGAGAAGCCCAGGAAGCAAGCCCAGGGATGTGCTGCTCACCTACACAGGTGTGAGTCACCTGCACGCCAGAATCTTGAAGATGCTATGAACTAAAGGGCAGACTCAGCCTCAAACACAGAAACGTGCTGACTCTCACCTGCCCAAGCAGCTTCCCCAGCTAGTCCTTCCCAGCCACTGCCTGGAATCACTGCACTCAGCCTCGGACGGCC
Organism: Myotis lucifugus; assembly: GCF_000147115.1. NCBI lineage: Eukaryota > Metazoa > Chordata > Mammalia > Chiroptera > Vespertilionidae > Myotis > Myotis lucifugus. The sequence goes on along the minus strand of NW_005871350.1, from coordinate 57,945 downwards.
AAGCACCTCCTCCAGCCGGTGCCCACCCTGCTCCGACCTCACCCACTGCTGCAGGTCTCCTTCACAAAGAGCTGCCAGCCGACAACCGGCCTGTAAATGCTCCACGGTGACAAATCAGCTCCCCTACACCTGATAGCCACAGCACCCTTAGAGCTGGGCATCTGTGTCACGGAGGACTGACCAGGACCAATACATATCAGACTTCCTCAGGGGCCTAAACCGGATGCCACCTTTGTCACACACGAAAGGTCTCAGCCTTTACGGACGGGAACATCCCTGGAGGCACTGATGACAACATCCCAATCTCAGTCACCTCCTCTCACGTCCCAGCCCCCCAAGTCCCAGCTCACAGCCTGCTGCTTATTTGGAAAGAACAATTCTTGGCTGCACTGACCGGAAGTGTGCCTCCTCCATGTCCCTTCCCTTCTTCTG
>NW_005871350.1:55519-56654 GCF_000147115.1 Myotis lucifugus | reverse complement strand
GGAAGCACAAGGGAAACAAAGTCTACGTGCGGGCACAGGACCAAAGCGGCAGGCTAGCAGGGTCCGGCTGGTCGTCACCCCACAGCTACGGAAGACGACCGGCCAGCATCCCTGGACTAGGTCCTTTAGGAACTGCGGGCAGACCACTCCGCCACTTGCGGCCCGGCCGCTACAGCAGTCTCGGCCGCTCGTGCCCCGCCCCCAGCGACACTGGGCGCAACCCAGGGGTTCACCTCAGCAAACTCCAAGGCCCGCCCCACCTGCGCGTCTTCCTCCAGCCTGCGGACACTCCGAGACCGGCACCAGGCCCGCCGGCACCGTCGGGCGCACGGGTGCCCCACGCACAGCTCTGCCTCAGTTTACCTTACCGTGCGCGAAGCTCCAAACAACCTCCCCCGCCCTCCCCACAACAGGCCGGTCCAACCTCATAGGACCGGGCCGAGAGGAAGCGGAAATACATGGCGGATAGCACGCCCTCCGCCACCCCGCAGCCCGCCCGCCCGCCCTCCCACGGTCTCCAGCCAGCGGCCTGGTCTGGGTTCCCCGCCGCTCGCCCCGCCCAACCGGCCAGCAGTTTCCGTACAAAATGGCGCCCAACGCGCTCAGGTCACCTCACGCTGCCTTCGGCCCGTACTCTGCCACAGATGAATGAGGTTGAAATATGAGCGAGCTTCACTGAGAAAAACTAGGCCAGGAGATGGAAACAGAGAGGCCCTGGTAGGTAGAGAAGTGCTACAAACAGGATGAAGACTGACCAGCCACTTCGGAGCGAGCGCTGCCATCTTGCCTTACGGCCCTGTGGAGCTGAGTGCGAGGAAGCCACTTCCGGCCTCGCCCAGGAAGTTGGAAGCGCGCCGGAAGTGGACTGAGGGGACTTCCGGCGCGCCAGCCGGGAGGAGCTCGCGCCCGGCCTCTGGCGGACTTGGGAGGTGGTTGAGCCGTCGTTTTCCACTAGTGTCCGTCCTCGCTGCGGTTGGGTCGGCGGTGCTTCAGTGCCCAGTTCACGCTCCCCGGGGGCATTTTTTTTGGGGTCTCGTCCTTCGGAAGCTGACCTCTTGTAACTTCCCGGGACTCGGCGCTCCTCGGCCGCCGGAAGAGGTTTGGCCAAGCCCTTTCGCCCCGGAGGAACCCCAAG
>NW_005871350.1:40290-55343 GCF_000147115.1 Myotis lucifugus | reverse complement strand
TAAATCCCGGTACTGCAGCGATCATTATGCAGGTACCTGGTATCGAAAGTAAACGACGGCAGTAGACCGCAGATTGAATCATCGCACCGTGGGGAATTCACCCCACGTTAAAAAGTTGTTTTAACCGGCAGTGCCAGACGACCCTTTAAAAGTGATGCAGAGAGATTTCTTCCACAAAATTAGAAATTTTAGTTTTAAAATTCCAGTAGTGACGTTGCTCGCTGCAGTGGTTAGCGGGAGCCTGAGTGCCTCGGTGAACAGATCTGCTGCATAATAAATGCCTCAGTCGTCTGTCACGTTCCTTCTACTATGCGGTGCTGTACAAAAAGCCATGTACGGTACATATGGGAGTCGGTTCATTTGTTCTTTAATTTTTGTAAAACTGTGACGATTGCATTTTACCCACCTGCGTGCCCAGGCCCGAATCCGCCCTCTGGTCCCGTGCAGTACCCCGGCCCCTCGCAGCCTTGCCCACGCTCCCTCCCTGCGCAGCTGGCCCTTTGCAGTCATGACTCTGGCACGGATCGGGACTGCATTTGGCGGGAAGCTCCTGGGTGGACACCTGTAACCCGACGGCCCTGACGGCTTCCTGCAGTTCAGCAGCCTTCCTGCTGCGTGCACCGGCCTCTCCCCGGGCTGCCCCCCTCAGAGGCCTCTCCCTGGGCTGCCCCCCTCAGAGGCCAGGCGCCAGGTCATCGTGTACAGATGGTGCTGGGATTCCAAGCAGCTTTTCTGTTGGGCTCGGATAACATGTCATGCGAAGAGGTTGGGCGCTGCACTGCTTGTTTTACTGAGGCCTCGACATCACGAAGGAAGGCTCTTTTCTGGAGCATCACTCTCCAGTGGACCTTTCTGCAACGATGCGAGTGTTCTGTCGGCTCTGCACCATACGGCTGCCAGTGGCTGCATGTAGCCATTGAGCACCGGAGATGGAGCTGGGATTAAGGAACTGTATTTCAATTTAATTCTTCTTTAAGTAGCCACATGTGGCCAGTGATTTCATTGTTGGACAGCACAGCTCTAGAACATGCCTTTCCTATCATCTCCAATGGATGTTGGATTTTTATATCTTTGATACAAAATAGATATCTCTCAATCTCCACTGTCATTTGTCTCAACCCTCCTTCCTCGCCTCCTGTTTGCTTTGCAGCCTGGCTTCTGCTTCTGCCAGTCCACGGCAGTCACAGAGACAACCTCCTTTGTGCTCTGAACATGGCCAAATCACTGACATTCTGACCCTGGGGTATATATTACCATTTTTTAGCTCCTGAGTCACCCTTGCCCTAGGTTTCCTCTTATTTCTCCGACATGTTGATTCATTCCTTCATGCAGTACGTCTTCCCTGAGTGTCTACTATGTGCCAGGATTTGGGACACTGTCCCAGTTCACATGTAGCTTATAGTTTGTGTTGCTCAATTTTTAAATCAGTGACATTCAAGCTACTTGGACCACAACCCAGAAATACATTTTACTTTGCAACCCAATATACATATATGTGTAAAACTAGAGGCCCAGTGCATGACACTCGTGCACTGGAGGGGTGGTCCCCTCTCAGTCTGGGACCCCTCGAGGGATGTCCGCCTGCCGGCTTAGGGCCGCTCCCCACCCTAAGCCGGCAGGTGGACATCCCCGAGGGTCCTTAGTGCTGCCGCAGAGGTGGGAGAGGCTCCTGCCACCACCACTGCGCTCACCAGCAGTAAGCCTGGCTTCCACCAGGGGGCAGCTCCTACATTGAGTGCCTGCCCCCTGGTGGTCAGTGCGTGTCATAGCGATTGGTCATACTGCCGTTTGGTCTATTTGCGTATTAGCCTTTTATTATATAGGATTACTCATATTACATACAAAGCATATTAGTAGTTGCTATACTATATTTTTAATGCTGGTGGAGACCTAGTCTGTTGATTTCTTGACCCACTCACAGTTTGAAAACCCTGCCTAAATGCACTGTGTCCCAGCCTGGTGCCAGCCTCTGGCGGTCTCATGCAGCCCACTTCCTCTAAGCCCTTGCTCAGCTGCATGGCTCCAGCCCCTACCCAAGGCTGCTGCCCCTTCCTTGGAACGCTGGCTCCACTCAGACTCCTCACAGATCACAATCTGAGATGCAGCAGCTTTTCAGACCATTGTCCCAAGGCTTGCCTCTCACTCACTGGGTACAAATCTGATTTCATCCCCTTTTCCAAATCCTGCTTCTTCTGTATTTACTTTGTTGGTGAATGGTTCTACCCGTTTACCATAGGGAGAAATATAGAAAACATGCTAAAAGAATCCCCACCGTCACTCTGCATCACATTAAGTATCTCAGGGCGATCCCTTCTTTCCATCTGATTGCCACAGCTTCAACTTAGACCCTCCTCATCTCCACTGTAGATAATGTACCTCAAGAGCCTTCCGGCTCTGGCCAAGTAGCTCATTTGGTTAGAGCCTTGTCCCAATACAACATGGTTGTGGGTTCAATCCCAGGTCAGGCACATAAAAGAATCAACCAATGAATGCATAAAGAAGTGAAACAACAAAATTGATGTTCCTCCCTTCCTCTCTCTAAAATCAATAAATAAAAATTTTAAAAATGTCTTCAGAATCAACTGTTCAATAAACTTTCAGCAATGATGGGAATCTCACTATCTGCACTATTGAGAACTTAAAATGTAGCTAGTAATCGCTTCTTGGCCTTTTGGCTAAGATCAAGTGTAGTATCTGTTCTTATCAATTTAATATCTGATATGTCCTCGATCTGAGGACAATATATTAAATGGATTTTTGGAGTTAGGAGATGGAATAGGAGCTTGCTCCGTCCACTCCACACATTGGCCTGGTATTGCAGTACCTCTAGGAACAGTGCATCAAAATAATAATAAAATAAAATGTAGCTAGTGGAGCCCTACCTGGTTTAGCCCAGTGGATAGAGTGTTGGCCTGCGGACTGAAGGGTCCCAGGTTTGATTCCAGGCAAGGGCACATGCCCGGGTTGTGGGCTCGATCCCCAGTGGGGGATGTGCAGGGGGCAGCCAATCAATTATTCTCTCTCATCACTGATGTTTCTGTCTCTCTCCCTTTCCCTTCCTCTCTGAAACCAATAAAAATATTTTAAGATAAATAAATAAAATGTAGCTAGTGTGACTGTAGAACTAAAATTTTAATTGTGGTTTGAATATCCACATGGGGCTAGTGACAAATGGACAGCACAGGTCTACATGATCTCCCCACCACGTTTACCCCTTCCAGTCCCTGGCACAAATAACCAACCCACCCCTGTTGACTAAGCTAGTGAATGAAATATAAAAATAGGAAAGCCATATAAAGATGTTAGCAATGCCATTAATTACTAGGTAGTATCACAGTCAACTATTTCTCAGTGAAATAAAATATTCTCATAAATTTTTATTTTTTAATTTCTTCACCCAAATTTCCTTCATTTTGGTTTTGTTTTTTTCTACTATTAGAAACTTTTTTTCCTTTTATTGAATTTATTGAGGTAAGTGATACTGGTTAACAAAATTACGGTTTCAGGTGCACAATTCTACAACACATCATCTGTACACTATTGTGTGTTCACCACCCCACGTCAGATCTGACCATCACCATTTATCCCCCCTATAGCCTCCTCCACTTCCTCCCTCCCAACAGTCACCATAGTGATGTCTGTGTCCATGAGTTTTTTTCTTTTTTGTTCAATCCCTCTGTTACAGGCACCCCAGAAACCCCAAAAAAGCTGTCATAGGACACCCCCCTTAGTTGAAGGGAGAGGGCTGTTTCCTCCTCGGTTCTTTTAGCCTCGTGGGAAGGAATTCAAACGAGTGACTTGGGATGATTGCTTTGTAGTAAAGCCAATTTAAGAAAAAGTGAAGCAAGTAAATTTATTAAAGAAGCAAGGCAAGCCCGGCCAGCATGGCTCTGTCAGGTGAGCATCGTTCTCTGCACGGAAAGTTTGCTAGTTTGATTCCTGCTCAGAGCACATAGCCAGGTTATGGTTTTGATCCCTGGTTGGGATGCTTGTGGGCAGCAGGCAATTGATGTTTTGCTCTCACATAGATGTTTTTCTCACCCTCTCCCTTCCTCTCTCAAATCAGTGTGTGTGTGTGTGTGTGTGTGTGTGTGTGTGTGTGTGTATTTCATTTTATTTTTTTGTTAATCCTCACCTGAAGATATTTTTCCATCTATTTTTCAGAGAGAGTGGAAGAGAGGTGGAGAGACAGAGAGAAAGAAACATCAATGTGAGAGAGACACATCGATTGGTTGCCTTCCACATGCTCCCCAACCTGGGCTGGGGATTGAGCCTGCAACTGAGGTACACGCCCTTGGTGGAAATCCAACCTGGGACCCTTCTGAGCCAAACCAGCCAGGGCAGTCAAAATACATTTTTAAAAAAGAAGCAAGGCAAACAAATCTATTTAGACTACATCTGGTGTAGAGGGCAGATGGCTTCTCAGCCAGCCTGAAAAAGCATGGTCAGTGGGGATTCAGTATTTTATACTTTCTATCTATATGTTTTAAAATTCCTCTCCTGGATATCTTGGGACAGATTAACTCTTAAGGTCTCTCCTTTTACTTTGTTATGTCTTTCCTAGAATTTATGAGAAGTACCAGGTGATTTTATCTTTTTTAAAAAAGATATTACAGCTTTTTAAAAATATGTTTTTATTGATTTCAGAGAGGAAGGGAGAGGGAGAGATAGAAACATCAATGAGAAGAGAATCATTGATTGGCTGCCTCCTACATGTCCTCCAGTGGGGATCCAGCCCATAACCCGGGAATTGAACCGTGACCTCCATAGGTCGATGCTCAACCACTGAGCCACACCTGCCCGGCTGAATGTATGTTATTGATGCAGCTTGTAAGTTTGCCCTTGTTTTCCTCTTTCATTTCCTGAAATCCATTTTGATCTGGCTTTATAATGTTTGCAACTTAAAATTAATAAAAATCCCCATTGCTTAAAAAAAGTAAATCTAGAATTCAGGATTTCGTGAAATGTATGCATTCTTTCCTGGTCTCATTATTCCAGGTTGTTAGATTCACTCTCTGTGCTTGGTTCTCTCCACTGTTGGGGATCTGTCAGCTGACATCAGAGGAGTCATTCGGGGCAGCGTGGGGAGCTGCCGTTTTCACGGTGAGGGCTCTGCAGCTGGAATGCTTAAAAAATGAAAACACCACGGAAACGCACCGGCAAGTGAGAGAACAGGTATCACCTGGCCTCGCTGCGAGGCCTCACTACCCGGACGGGTTGGGTGGTGGTGGCACCGGCAGGGCGCGCGCGTCTCAGGAGGACCCGGCGGGGCACCCGACTCAGCGCGGACGCGGGGAGGGCGCGCCGGCCCCGCGCAGGGTCCTCCGCTCCGGTAAGCCGGGCCGGCGGGGCCGAGCCGTCGGGGAAACATTCGTAAGCCTCCTGGTCTGGCGGCAGCGGCCCGGCCCGCTGAGGCCACCGCGGAAGAGCGGCGTTGAAGCGGGTCCCCCTGCTCAGAGGCACCGCCCTGCTCCCCGCCTCGGCGGCCGCGCGCTCGGCCAGCCCCGGTCCCTGTCCGCGAGGGGGAGCCGGCGAGCCGGCGGCCTGGGTGCGGCGCGGCGTCCGAGGTCCGCAGAGCCAGTCGGCTCCCGGCGAGGGGACCTGTGGTATCGGGCCATTCCAGTGCCCTCGCCATGAAAATGGCAGCTCCCCACGCGGCCCCGAGTGACTCCACAGATGTCAGCTGACCGATTCCCAACAGCGGAGTGAAATCCAACAAGCCGGAATCACGCGACCAGGAAAGAGGCACGCATTTAATGAAACCCTGACCTCAACGCTCCCCCAGCTCCTCCGCTCCGGGTGGGCTCGTGTCTGCATTCATAGTGACGCGCCCGGGAGGGAGGGAGTGGGGGGAGGCCCCGCCCCCGTGGGCCCCCAGCTGGCGCTGCACCGCGAGCGGCACCTGAGTGAGCGCCCGCACCGGGGTGGGTGAGCGCCCGCACCTGGGTGGGTGAGCGACCACGTGCCGCAAGTGCTCCAGCCACAGCCGCTCCTGTCGCAGCACCAGCTGGCCCATATGCTCGCGCCACCTCCACCACCCAAGGCACCACAGCAGCCGCCCTCATCTATGCTGGGCGGTGGGACAGCAAAAGCAGGGACGTCCTGTGTCCCAGCTAAGGGAGCCTTGCTGAGAGGCAGCCCTGGAGTAGGCTATGCAAACGCCAATATAGTCACAGGGACTGCGGGCCAACTCACAAGGTGGGGCCTTTACTACTGGCCTCCTGCGAGCCCTACACCTGCTTCCTTGCCAGTCCTTCTGTGCCTCTGGGGGCGGGGAAGGAGTCGGTCAGGCCCCCAGATGCTTGGGAGAGCCCGGGGGTGGGGGTGGGGGTGTCCCCCAGCTGCCGTGCTCTCAGGTGTTTCTTTCCCTGCTTCCCACCTGATCTGTTTTCTCTGTCCCATCTTCTTCCAGCCGGAGTCTCCTCTGTTGCTCCTGCCTGGGTACTTTTGATGTCCTGCCTCTTCAGGTACTGATCACACATGTGGCCTCTGTCACATCCCACCTGCCCTTCCTGCCTCACGGTTCCACTTAGCTACTAGCCTCCTTAGTCTTCGGACAGATTGGAAATTTGCAGGCAGAAATGGCTCAACTGAAGGACATCTGTACCCAGAGGCGCACAGCCTGCTGCCTTAGAGAGATGGCCCGCTCTCATGAAGGTGGGTGGGAGCCTTCAGCATGGCTGCCCACCTGTCCCAGACCCGGTGCCTCTCAGGACAGTATCCTCCAGCCAGGCAGGGACATTAGCCCTGGGACCTAGGCTAAGACCACATGGTCCCCAAAGCCTGGCACAGCCAAGTGGAGCACGTGAATCAAGCTCACACTCCAGAGGCAACAGGGCAGGGTGGGGCTTTCCTGGGCCAGCAGTGTTCTGCTGTGACTGGTGAAATAAAGGAGGCATGTATCTGGGTTCCGGAGGCCAAGAGCCTCCTTTATCACACCTGAGGCCACTGTCTCTGCAAACTTGAGAAGTGACCTGAGAGTCAGGCCCCTTCCAAGTCCCTAGGTCTCGCTCTTCCCAAGGCAGCTCAGCAATGCTGCACGCACAGCCCTCTTGCTTTTGTACTAGAAGGCAAGATTCTCTGGGCCTGTATACTTGCTTCTCCTGTTTAATGGACAGAACACGGACCAGGGTCACATATCGTATGCCTGCTGGTCCATACCTCCAGAGTGACCCGGTACTCTCCCTGCTGTCACAGCCTGCTCTGCTCCAGTGAGTGTGGGGAGCCTCTATAGGGTTAAACCTCAGACTGACCTGTTGGCAAAGTCACAAACAAGTCCCAGCTTCGAGGGCACAGTCCTCTTAAGCATAATTAGGCTTGACCTTATAATGCTCCCTAGATCTTACCTGGGAAGCTAATGGGCTGAGGGAAGTGCAACAAGAACAAAAACAAGTGAAACTCACAAGAACAGTGTAACTTTGGTAACCACTACCTTGTTTACCTCTGACTATAAAAATAAAGGCTCAGCTTGCCTCAGGATCTTTCTCTGTGGCCTCAGCCAGGCACAGGGAGATCCACAGAGACTAAAGAGAGCTAGAGAGTTCTGAACACTGTCTCCGTCCACACCTTTGGGAACCCCTGGACCCCCGGGGCTGGACCCTGGCATCTGGTGCCCAAACAGGTGTGACACTCCGCAGGAAAGGGCTGCAAAGTGCCCAAGCAAATTGGGAAGCCTGGGTCCTTGAGGGGGTGCTGCAGAGAGGAAGAGGCTGGCGCTTCAGGATTCCTGCGCCTCCGGTGCAAACTCACTCACTCTGCCCACACGTCCATGTAAAATACCGAGTTTATTCTGTCCTGTAGGAAGACTACTCAGCCTTACTGCCCTGGAGTCCAGTCCTGCCTGTGCCCTGACTCCCCCTCACCCTAGTTCCCAGGAACCAGGCGGCTGGCCTTTCTCCTCTTCAGTCCCGTGGTCCCTGCTTAGGAAGCAGGGTCAGAGCCTGAGACACCCGAGGGCCTGCACCCATCGCTGGCCCCCAGGAGCGCAGGGGGAGAGACACTGGAACTGGGCTCCGCTGGGCTGAGTTGCTCTGATGGGGCCAGGAGCAGCGCTGGGTGGCTCTTGCTGCAGTGAGCTGCCACGCTGTCCGGCTTCTCAAAGCACTTGCCACAGACCTCGCAGGGGAAGCGCAGGGTGGCTGCTGTCTCCGCATGCTTGCGCCGGTGCCAGTTCAGGGAGGCCTTCTGGCGGCAGGTGAAGCCGCAGATCTCACACCTGTGCCAGGGTCAGCAGAGGGGAGTTAGGGGCCTCAGCCCAGGTGCCTGAGTGTCCTGCCGGCCCCTCCTCCAACACCCCACACTCACTGCAGCGGTTTCTCTCCGGTGTGGATGCGCCGGTGGATGACCAGGTTGCTGCTGGTGCGGAAAGACCGGGCGCAGAATTCACAGATGTAGTCCCGGGTGTCTGCGGGGGCATGGGGACACCCCAGCATCCATCTCCAGGCTGTGGCCCCTCCTCATCCCATCCACCAGCCCCCACAGGAGTACTGTTCCACTCAGCCTACACATCACATCCATCCTGGCCCCCAACAACAGCCTGTGGCTGTCAGCAATCCCCTCTATTTTTTTTTCTGGAACCTGCCCTCCCTGCCACCTCCAAGCTTCTCAAGGTGCCCCTTAGACCTGTTGCAACACCACTCTGTATACCCTGCCCTCAGATCACATACACACACCGGCAGCCTTCGACTCCATTACTCCTGTGCTCCATGCAATACTGGCCCCAGGCCTTCTCTCCAGCTATCCTAACGTCAGTTTGCTTCCTACTTGGCCAGCACTCACTTCTCTGTTTTGTGACAAGACATTCACTGACCTAGCAGCCCACCCTTCTCAACCACCACTCCCATACCCCATCACCACAATTTCAACCATCCGAGTTCCAGCCGCGGACCTGCCTACCATACCCTACCTTGTCACACTGATAATCCAGTGACTCCAGGCTGCCAGTCCAGGGCCCAACGCCGTCCCCAGTCCCGCCTTGCCCAGCGCGGTTTCTAGGACAGAGTGACTTCAGTCACTCACACCAGTTCACCTGTCCCTCTCTCCCTCAGCTGTACCTGCTAGGTTAAAACCAATGCAGCATCAACACAACTCCGGGCCTGCCCCAGGCCTGCCCCTGTATACTGAGGGGGCAGAAACCCCTCCGCTCAGCCTCCACGTTCATCCACCACAGATCTCAAGGGCCGCCACATGCCTCTGCATTTCCCTGGCCAGCTCACTCGCCCCTCTTTGGAGTCCAGAAGGCCATGTTCACACCACCTCCTCTCCAGCAGCGCCATTCAGCACTGAGCTTGTTTTGAAGTCATCAATAAGAGGGAAGCCCAGAGAGGATGCTCATATCCTGCCCCCAAATCCACCAGCCAGAATGCTTCTGTGCCTACATATGTGACTACCACCTGCTCCTCTGTGGCCACCTTCCAACTGTGCCTGATACCCCCTCACTGACCAGAGGGTGCCCACCCCACCCCAGTCAGTCAGTCAGTCTTTCCTCTCTGAGGGGTCGGTCCCATTGTGCCCCAAGCTTACAGCCCTCTTAGCTAAGACCCCAATTCTCTGCTTGTTTTCTCAGCAATACCCAGAGTTGTTCATACTCACAGTCTCCACTTCCTTAGCTCCTTCCCGCCTGGAACTCACTCCATTCTGGCTGTCATTTCCCTTGTCACCCACCATCTAGTCAAGGATGGCTTCCCACCATGTCTGGTGGCCTGTCCTCACCCTCTTACTCAGCCCTGTGCACCGGCACAACTCCCCTCCCCAGCACTTTGCTTGGTCCTTCAATACCAGTTTCCTCGCCTGCCTCGCTGGCTCCTCTGCAGCTGCCCTTCCCACCTCAAGCCTCTTCACCTGGCTCAGTCCTTCCATGTGGGGTTATGCCACCCACAGCTCCAAAAACCACCCACGTGCTCATGACAAACATACCTTTTCTACCCATATCCCCAAACTCGATTCACATCCTCTGGGATACCTAGTATATGCCCCCAATAAAATGTCCCTTTCGTACAGCACGCGTCTCTGTTTCAAGAAGCCTTATTACCTTCTGCCCAGGTGCTCAGGCTGGAATCCTCCAGGTCACCGACTCCTCCCGCCCCTCCCACCTGCGCCTAATATGTCCTTCCCATGGCAGCCCTTCTGGTTCCACTCTGTCGGCTTCCAGACCACCATCACTGCGCCCTGCACATTCCTGCCGTCCCTACTCCACGTGGCAGCCACAGCTCTTTATTGTTTTAATTCCTCACCCAAGGGTATTTTTTCCATTGATTTTTAGAGAGAGTGGAAGGGAAAGGGAGAGACAGAGAGAAACACTGATGTGAGAGAGACACATCGATTGGTTGCCTCCCACATGCCCCTGACGAGGGCCTGGTGCCTGCAACCAAGGTATGTGCCCTTCACTGGAATTGAACACGGGACCCTTCAGTCTGCAGGCCGATGCTCTGTCCACTGAGCCAAACTGACTAGGGCCACAGCTCCCCTTTTCAAGTCAGCTGTGTCCCTTCACTGCTCAAGACCCTGAGGTGGAATCCATCTCATCCTCCCAGGAGCCAAGCCATCCTCATGGTAGTCTTGGGGCACCCCCCGACCTATCTGTCTTCTCATCCTTCCACGCGCTGCTCATGGAGATGGACACGTCTCCCTTTCTCCTTTCACTGAGGTCTTTGCTCAAGGCACCTTCCCTCTCTACAAGAGCAACCCCCCCATGCGCCCCTCACTTCCATGCTTTCCCTTCTTCCGTGCTCTGTGTCACGGGAGTGGACAGCTCAGGCGAGGACTGCCTGCTTTGCTCACTGAGGCGTCCCAGCACCTACAACAGTCTCAAGCAGGCACGTGCTCAACACAGGGAATGCATGCTGAGTGTGCGAGTGAGTCACCCAGAGTGTGACAGGAGCTGCAGGTAGCTGACGGCCCCACAGGGGGAGGTGAAGGGACTCACAGATGGGAAGGTAAAGGATCCCCAAGGGAAGTGAACGGTCCCTTAGGAGGACACGCTAGACCCACAGGGGGAGGTAAAGGGATCCACAGGGGAAACGAGGAGGCATTCCCCCCACTGACCACTGTGCAGCTTCACATGCTCCTTCAGGTGTTTCTTGAAGTTGAAGGACTTTCCACAGGCCGGCTCTGGGCAGGAGAAGGACTTCTGGTGGATGTGCTGGTACTTCCTATGGTGCTACGGGAAGGAGGGGAACGGTCTCCGCAGGGAGACCCAGAGCCGACCCGCCAGGCAGGCTCCTCTGCCGAAAACCGTCACCCTGGCTCACGTCACCTACACGAGCGTCCCTCCCCTCCCCTCCCGCCCTGACCACAAAATGCCCTTGACTTAATGTAGCCTTGACTTCTATGATCTCACCTCCTTGCCACAACTTCCCCTTGTAAAGCCCAGGCCCCAACTATGAACGTGCTGTCTGCTGGGCATGGGACAGACTGTAGGGGCATGACTGTCCTCTTCACGGTCAACATTCAAGTACAACATCACCCAGGTGGCCTGCTTTTCAGTAAGAGCTGACATCTGTTTTGGACACACATACTCTCAACCTGGAACACTCTTAAGGGTAGTGTGTTCTTCAACCTTGACTTCCAAGTACTTCTGGAATACATTTCTCTTCCTCTGTGACCCAGCTTCACAGCCCGTCTCACTAAGTCCCATGGGCTTCCCCCTCCAACCCCCACACTCCTTCCTTTCTCTGATTTCATTTATTTTTTCCATCACTATTTATCCCCTCCATGCCCTCTTCCACTTCACCCACCCCTCCGCACCCCCACTCCCTGCAGTCACCCCACTGTTGTCCATGTACATGAATTCTCTCGTTTTATTTGTCCACTTTCTGAGTTAAACTGCCGTTGGGGCTGCTTCCGTCTCCTCCTTGAACGGGCTCTGTACCTGAGCAGCTGCTGAATGTCCACAGCCAGAGCTTCGCTGCCACTTGGGGACTCTCCCCCGCTACTTGCTCCTGGTACCCCCATGCCTCACCAGCCCTGTGTGAGCCCTCCCAGGCCCCAGACCTGCCCTGAGGGCTCTGGCTGTGTCAGGGCGGGCCCTGCCCTTTCTGTGCCTCAAACTTCTCCTGAATATGAGGCCAAAACTCGGAGAGCCCAGCACTATCACGCACTAGCTGAGGAGCCTTGGGCAGAGTTTAACCATGTGAACCTTGGCTTCCTGGTTTGCAAAGTGGGAACAGTATCAGCATCTGAGTAGACGTCTTGAAGATCGAAAGGCCAAGTGCTTATCATAGTCGCTATCACCCAGAGAACCTGCGGACGCTACCGTCACTCCTGTGGTCCCTGGAGGCCATGCAACAAGCAGTCGTGGGCAGGGGTAGTGTGTCCAAGGCTGGGTTTTCTGCCTTCCTATCAGTCACCTGGCTCAGTGATTACGAACTGCAGGTAAGCTCTGCATGTCCACCCCACCCTTCTTTTCCTGACTTCCAATCCCCCCAACCCCAGGTTCCTTTGCCTCGGCTTCTCCTTCAGCCCTTCTCCACCGAGGCCACATGGAACCCAACCTGTGCCCTTCACATCCTCACATTCAAATACTGCCGGTTGGAGAAGATCCTCCCGCAGCCAGGGTAGTCACAAGGCAGCAGCTCCTTTTTGGCAGCTTTCCTGGGGGAGCAGAATAGGGAGGAGCATGAAGACTCCTGCAGGCTCTCCTCTCAGCCCCTTCCAGAACCTTCCCCCAGCCTTACCTAATTCTCTTGGGGCCAATCTGTGCACTGTCCTCATCCCAGGCTACCGCCAGAGCAGACTGGACCTGACTCCCAGGGCTACGAACAGAGGGAGCAGAGGGCCTCAAGGAAGGGCCATGTCCCAGGACGCCCCTGCCCTCTGTCTCAGCCAATAGGTTACCTGGCCAGGGGCTCAGTTTGCTGGGCCACTGGAGGGGTCTGACGGAGCTCCGGTTTCCCCTCATCTTCTGCAGACAGAGGCGCTCCAGAACCCAATGGGGACGCTGATGAGGGTGGCACAGCAAGAGAAGTGGGGGCAGCTGCAGGGGCCAGAGGTGTCTCTCCCTCCTCGAGTGCATGGGTGACAGGGGAAGGGTGCGGCCTGGGGGCATCTGGCTCACAGCTGAAAGAGTGAAGAGGAGGACATTAACTCCTGGGCCTCAGCCAGCCGCAGCCCCACCCCAGCCCCGAAACTGAGATGACCCCAAACTCAGAACAACTCCACCCAGGCCTCTACTCCTATCTGCATTCGGCCTTCATTCTCCCTTGAAGCCTAACTTAACCCCTTTCCACCCAATTCCAAGCCTCCAGTTGTTTCTGCCCTTCCCACCAAGTCTGCAAAGCTCTTCATCCCTGGTCAGCTGCCCCCCCACCCCCCTGCTCTGCTCAGTGTCCGCCCTCAGCCCCAACGTGCTTGTCTGAGGAGGAGCTGTAGGTCCATGGGCTGGCGTCACTGAGCATCTCCTCTTCACTCTCATCTTCGTCCTCCCCCTCGTCTTCTGGGGGCGGGAAGGACTCCGGTGGGGGCCCCATTCCCCTGCAGGGGCAGACGGCAAGCCTGGGGTTCTGACCCCTCACCCACTGCCCACCCATCTAGCTCGTCCCTCCTTCACCAGCCTCACCTGGGCAACCTCGCCTCCTGCGTCCTCTCCTCACGTTCCGATTCCAAACCTGTTGGCACAGGTGGGGTTAGAGGCGAAGAAACTCCGGCCGAAGGGATGGGGGCAGGTGGGCTCTAAGGTCTGAATTCATGGGAGGACTCTTAGGAAGGGGAAGAGGCCACTACAGTGGGAAAGGGTATTTTTTTTAAAGACGACACATTCACATGGTTAAAAAAAGCACACACAAGTATAAAAAGGTACATTGTGAAAAGTCTCCTTTCCAATACTGCCCCCTAGTGGCCTAGCTCTCCCCACAGGCAATCTGGTTTCCATTTGCCTTCCCAGGGAGATCTCATTCTTTCAAAAGTGCTTTCTCCCCCCTTATTTTCCCACCAAAACACATGCCATACATCCTATTATGCACTTTCCTTTTTACACCTAAACATCTATTTAAGGACACATTCCCTGGACAGCAGAGTCCATTGAGAACAGATCATTTTTAGAGCCAAAGGTCCTGAGCTCCAGAGAGGGAAACCCTTCTCCCTTCCTGTTCTCCACAGCTCTTCCCGCCCCGCCTACCTGCAGGCTCCTGCCCACCCCTGGCCTCTGGGCACCAGCTTCTCTGGGAAGTACTTGGAAGGAGGGCTGGCTTGGGCTCCGCTGGAGGTGCGGGGCCTGAGGAGGGGCCCCAGGAGAAGGTGTGGCCCGCGGAGCACTCCCACACAAGCCCACCATCGCGGCCCCCGGGCCCCCGCAGCCCGGGCACCAGGCTGCACTCTTGGCTGTGGGCATGAGATAGGAGCACCAGATACTGCAGACCCTTGGGGGGCAAAGGCTTAGGACCTAAAGGGGTGAAGGTGACAGTCAGAGCCAGCTGGGGTGCCCCCTCTTCTCACCCTGGAGAGCCACCCCAGGCAGCCTTGCCGGGTACCACCCTGGGCAGCCCTGGACCCATCCAGTTTATTGATCCTCAGAGCCCAGGCAGCGAGGCCTGAGAAGCTGCTCCCTTCCCCGCGGGCTGCGCTCACCTCACTGCCTGGGCTCCCCAATGCCTTACCTCTCCCCAGCTCCCACAGGCCCCTCTGACCCATCCCCTAGGGAGTCTTCCTGGGTCGCACCCACCCTCGCTGCTGCCCCTCTTCCCCCTACGGCCCCTGAGCCCCTTCCCCCAGCTGCTGCCTACCCACCTGCACAGAGCACACAGCCCGAAGAAGTGTACCTGCCAGAGGACAAGAGGCAGGTCAGGCCGGGCCCAGGCAGACCAGTGTCCTCAACTAGGGGCACTCACACAGCAGGGGGGCGACGCTAAGGGCGCCGTGCACGGGGGCGACTCTAAGGGCCCTGTGCAGGGGGGGGGGGGGGGCGACTCCAAGGGCCCTGTGCACGGGGGCGACGCTAAGGGCCTGTGCACTGGGGCGGCGAGGGGGGTGGGCCGGACCCTGGGAGGCCACCATCACTCCGTCCATACCGGACCGCTGAGGTGAGAAACGGGCCAGCACTCGGGGTGAGGATGGGGACT
>NW_005871350.1:29045-40125 GCF_000147115.1 Myotis lucifugus | reverse complement strand
TGGGACTCCGGTGCCCGGCCTCACCCGACCCCGTGCAGCCCTAACCGGTCCAGCAGGACTTGCGAGCTGCGAGTGCAGGAGAAGCCCAGCTGCTCCTTGAGGAGCACCACTGCTTCATGTCCGCCAGCGGATGCGACACTTGTTGGCGCGCGTCCAGCTGCGCCGCTCTCCCGCGCCGTGGGAGGCGTCGGCGCTGCCGGGAGGCGGCCATGGGCCTGGCCTGCAAGGCAGAGGACGCGCGTGGGCCGGCGGACCCGCCGCCCGCCGGCCCGTCTCCGCGGGGGATGGGCAGGACCAAACCGTTGCCATAACGCTCGCTGCAGTCCGGCGGGAGTAGGGGACCGACCACCGCGGGGCAGGAACGGCGGGCGGGGCGTGATTCTTCCACGGGAGCTCCTCCCGGGAGGGGAGCCGGGTGGGAAACAGCTTCAACTGCAAGGACGCGTCCTGGGGCCGGGGGCCGGGGCCCGCCCCACCCGGTCTCGGCCGCAGCGCTTAACGCGTGCAGTGCGCGCACCGGGCACTGCACCGGCCATCCCGGGGCCGCCTCGAAGCGCCCGCCCGGCCCGGCCTTACCAGCTTCCCACGGCGCCTGCGCCGCCGCCAAGCGCGGGCGGGACAGCGCTGGAGGGACGGGGCCCACCTTCCGTGCCCGCCGCTGTTTCTCTTTTAAGAGCAGCCCGTGTCCTGGCTCCTGAGTGGCCCCCGCGGAACTGGGCGGCCGCGGAGGAAGGGGCGGGCACGACGCGCGCCTGCGCACTGCCGCCCGCCGGCCGCCTGCCGCCCAGGTGCGCACGCGCGTAGTGGGGGCGGGGCGGGGCCGGCGGAGTAGGGGTCTGTCTCTTCGGGGCGCGCACCTGCGGTGGGTTTCCAAAGGCCAGCCGGCACCCTCCGCCCCCAGTTGTTCCTGGTTTGTACTTCCGCTTCAGTTCCGCCTCCCCTATGGCCACCAACGAACGCGAGCTGCAGGGTCAGCTGCCATTCTTCCTACAAGAGACCAACGGAGCTCTTCCTGCCGCCGAGCCGCTGCAACGCGCTTCTCAAGGCGCTGGCGGCGGCCACGTGCCCAGTGCAGTGGTCGGTTCTCTGACACTCACGCTTGGAGCAGCGCCTGGCGATGCTGTGCTGCACACCCTCCTGCGGCTCTTCGCTTTGGCCCCTTTCCTTGGTTGGACCCTCTGGTCCCACTGAAACAGAGTGTGTCCCTGGCTCAGGCCCTGGACCGAGTCTTCTCTCTTCTTGGGCTATCGAATTGGTCCCGTGGCCTTAAATAAATACAACGGATGACTCCCAGATTTATATTTCCAACCTAGCCTTCTTTTGGCTCCATACTCAGCCAATTGCCCGCGTGACTGTCCATATGAACTTCGCATGATACATACTACTTGATATGTCCTCACAGACGACTCTGGCCAACACATAACACCTAATCATTCCTACCTCCCCCCGCCCCCCTTTCCTATCCCAGCCACCCACTTGCACAGAGCAAAAACCCAGAGCATGGGCCTGAGCTGGGTCACCTCACACAGCATCTGGTCCAAGGGGGTCCCTCTTTGCCACGTGAGCACCTAAAACACAAGGTTATCTCATGACTAGGTCTCAGGCAGCACCCCTGCTCTCAGATTTCCGAGGGCGAATCTGACTGCTGCCTCCCTTCTAGTCATTCTTGCCCCCTCCCCAAGCTGTGCTTCCAGCCCAGGTGTCCCTGGGCACAGGTGTACATAGGGAAACCTGCTTGTGGACTATCGTGGACTGACTGAGGCAAGATAGTAAGAAGCTAGGAAAATTCCTGGGCAAGTAGGATGGGGAAACTGAGACAGATAATTAAACAAGGCCTAACAATTTGCCCGATTTACAGCCAGCCAGTGAATCATAAGACCTTATCTTCCCTAAGCAAGGATACTTGAGAACAAATGGTTAATACCTCTCCTTCCTGCTCAGAGAATAAATAGCTTAAATCCCTGGTAAGGGAGATAGAGGAGAGACCCAGATAATGCCATTTGTGCCGGCCAAACCCAAGGACGGATGAAGTCAGGGGAACAAATAACAAAAACCCGGTAAGAGCCAGACAGACCCATGATAAAAGTAAAACCGTAAACCCAACCAAAGAAATCCCAAACTCCCCTATATACTCATTCTGATGCCGCAGCAGCAGAATTAAAAATGCACTTGAGAAGCTGGTGAGCGTTTGCTGGGGACCCTCCACCTAAGAGAGAAAACCCTCAAGACAAAGCATGCCATCATGGGCTCTCGGGAGCACGCCCATGCCCGCCTCAGGCATGAACTTTTTACTTCCTTTCTCCTAAACTCTAGGGTCCCCAAGGGACTTGCAACCAGGGGAGCAAAGGGCAGCGGCAGGTCATCCCAGGCTCACCCCTGATCCTGTCTCCAAGGTCCTCTTTTTCTCTGACGTCCCAGTGAGCTAAAGCAGCCCCACCCAGGCTCACTCTGTCACTGTGACCTTCCCTTCCCAGGGAGCCAACAGCCGCCCTGCCCAGGCTCACTGCTTTCCTAGAGCATTTCTAGGGAGTCAGAGCAGAGCACCGCCTACGCTCTCTCCTGCTGCTGCTCCCACCCTAACTGCCTCCTTTGTTTCACTGTCCGCAGTACATTTAATAAATGTACTCTCCAAATCACCTGGGCTCATGCTGTGAAATCTTTCCTGCACAAAGTCAAGAACCCACATACCACCGGCCGGCTCGAGGCAGACCTGCTCCGGACCTGGTCCCTGTTGGTAACATTACAGGTGTCAATCAGTTATCACCCAGGCTGTGGCAGAGATCCACGCACCTGGCCACCTGGCCTTGGGTGTGTTGCAGAAGAAGTAAAGGTATTTCCAGAATAAATATCCAGGGAAGGAAAAAAAACATTGGAACTCAGGCAGGGACATGTTCACGGGCACTTAGAATCCAAGTTCCTGGCCCACTCCTTAAGCCTCAACCTCCCGTGAAGACGAAGATAAAGAGAAACCTGATTTGGTGTCAGTAAAACCTGGCTTTTTGTGGTTGGATGGGTGAGGAGAGCTCAAAGATGGAGTTCCTCTAGTAAAGGGAGTGCCTCTCTTTCCCCTTAGCCCCCCAACCCCTTCCCCAATTCAGTGTTTCTCCTCACAGTCATTTCACCCCCTGTGCCAGGCCTTTGAACTGCGGCACCTCGGCATTCACAGGAAGAGATGAAAGAGGAAGAAGCCAGGCGGGCAAGAACGGGGTCTTGACAAAACACCAGTCCCCTAAGTCAGGCCTACTACGCCCTCTACCTTTTCTTCTGCTACATACTGGCGAGCGAGGACTCCACCTGGAATTCCCTAAGCTTTCCTCTCATTCTGCTCCACTTCCTGTGTTTATTCTTTCCCTCTCGTCTCTATTCTCTCATTCCAGTTCTCTCCATTTACTGTCATTTCTTCCACTTTTCATCTAACTATACCCATTTCCTTCCTTTCTGGCTCTCATTGTATATTCGTGACTCCTTTTTCTTTCCTTCCTTGGTCTTCCCTTTTCCTCGCTTCATTCTTTCAGCTTCCTTCCTCTGTACCTAGAAAGTTTTACATTTCAGCCAAAAAGGGATCCAGCCTATCTTCTGCCATCTTTCAGCATCAGGCTTTTAATACAGAATTTGTGAGCCACCAACAGTCTAAGTTCTTCCTCCTAATTCTGTTCTTGTTGCGTTCCCCTCCTGGTTCACTCAGTCCATCGAGCAGACCGTATTCAGGTGGTTCCCAAAATGACCATCTTTCCTTGCTTGCACCTCCCAGGGCCTGGTGAATCTTGGCCTCCCCAGACTGCAGTTCAGCTGGTGAGAACTGAAACCCCTTCACCAGAGTTCTGGGAACAAGGCTGTAATTTCCTGGTTGTCAGTCTTCACTTTCCTCTTTCTAGGAGCACCTACACCAGCTTGTAGCTAAACTTCCTGCTTGGAGCCCTGAGCAGAGCCTGCAGGCTGCTGGGTGAGAGCGTTGGGCTTCCTTAGCCTTGGCACCCTTTAGGCTTTCTCCTAAACTCCCAGAGGCTAACCTCCCATCCCTTTGCTCCTAGATCAGAATTCTAATGAGAGATGCTCTACCTGATAGGCCCCAATGGGCTGGACTTGATCACATAGCATCTCTAAGAATCCCAGAAGCTCGCCAAATGGTGTGTAAAAATGGTCCCCATCAGGTCCCTCCCGTCGCCCTACTCGGAATGCCTGGGAAAGGACATAACCTGTTAACAGCCCCAACAGTAAAATAAATGAGGAAAGTGTTTAGTGAGGCTACGATTGGGAAGAACTTTTGTTGTAAGGCCCACTCCTGATTATGCCAACTCTCCCTCTGGGCTTTGAAGACACCCGGCACGATGCCCAAAGACAAATGCCTGCCCCTCTGCCCTGTCTGCCAGGAAAATCCAAGTCTGGCTACTGCATGTATTGAGGTGACTACAAGTTTATTAACAGAAGTCTTAATATTCTGAAGGCAATAATTTCAGACTAGAGCAGAACTGAGATCTGGGATGTGAAAGTTGCTGAGGTGAGAAATGGGCCAGCACTTGGGGTGAGGTTGGGGGACTCCGGGTGCCCCACCCTCACCCCCGATCCCTTTGCCCTGCCCATCCTCTCCCCTCAACCCACTTCCTACTGAGAGTAGGTGGGATGTGAAAGTTTCTTGGTAGCAGGAAGTGGTTCATATCTCCACTGAGACTTAAAAATAAGGCTGTATTTCCTTGGAGAGCTTTACTAGAATGAACAATGACATGGGAGTGGTCTGGGGAATGAAACCCTCTCTCCGCCACACGCACTAGTGCAGTCCACTATGGAGAGAGGGGGTGGATGGCAAAGCCCTATGGGAGGCATGTCAGGGGCTATTATAAGACCCTCCTTTTGTAATCTGAGCATTTAAACTTCTTGAGTCTCCCACGCCCCTAGTAATGTCATATATTGGGGCCTAGGAGATGGCAGATGTGATGTTGTGTGAGTATGTCCAAGGCCACCACTAGTTGAGGGTCTGGGCTTTGCTGACCTATCAAAGTTCAGTTTATCTTGGGGGATTTTTGTCTTGGGGGAGGGCAGAACTGGGGAGAGGGAAGGGCAAAGAAAAGCAGAGAAACAACTAGGATACTTGAGAGAAGGACCATGAGGCAATAAGGAGACATGGGGCAAAAGGTCTGAGAGCAGGAAGAAAGGACCACTTCTAAGTCCAAATCAGATGGCCCGGTTCCAACTCTTCCTCTTTACTATCACTTCATCCTCTACCCCACAACTCCTACCCTGCACTTGTCTGCACCACCTCTTCAGCCACCCCTACTTCTTGCCCTGCACTCCCTACAAGGTAAAAAGACCCCTTGACATAAATCCATGGGCATTGTTATCTCACACTAGTACATGTGCAACTACTCCCAGGAAGTGAAACTGCAAGAAAGCAGCCCAGCAGGCTAGAACCAGAGCCAGGGCCAGAGCCTGGGAAGAATCTAAATCTATATATATAAAAGCCTAAGCTATTGTTCCACTGTTCCACTGGTAGCTATGACATGCAGTGACCACAAGGGGGCAGACACTCCAACCGGTAGGTTAGCTTGCTGCTGGGGTCCTGAGATGGGGACTAGGCAAGATGGGTGGACATGCCCTGGAGCCCTCCTGTGGTCATCCAGCTGGCCAACCTCCTGTGTCCCTTCTGGGCCACACCAGTGGGGTCGGTTGGCCTGGCCTGCACCCTTTCACAATCCAGGACCCCTCGGGGGATATCCGCAGGCCAGGCCAAGGGACCAGGCCTCTAGTATAAAAATAAAACCAAACACCACCCAGCCAGTGTGGCTTAGTTGATTGGGCGTTGTCCCATGTATCAAACCAAAAGGTTGCCCGTTCGATTCCTGGTCAAGGCACATACCAGGTTGTGGGTTTGATTCCCGGTTGGGGTGTATACAGGAGGCAACCGAGCTCTCTCTCACCCTCTCCTTTTCTCTCTCTCAAGTCAATAAAAACATATTAAAAAAAATAAAACCAAACAATTCAGTGTGTGTTTTACCACCAGTCCCTGTCAATTGTAAACAATTGTAGAATAACGGTTTGGGTTGTCTGTCTCAAGATGCTTATACTGCAATTAGCACATTATCATTTATCCTTTAATAAACATATTCTACATGGAAGCTTATTTGGAGAATTCCCATTATTGAGTCAGCTCTGGACACAGGCCCACTCAGCTACACATGTCCACTTCCAAAGCAAGTTTCTAAGAGTTTGGTTTGGAACCACTTCAGCTCATTTTGGCACAGACGGAAGGTACCACGTACACCTGAGTGGACTTGAAAGAAACCATAGCACAGGCTGTGAAGACAGAAGATCAGCTTGGATTAAACAATGCTGTCATTCTTCATAGCCACTTGCTAGGAAGCCAAACAGTGAAACAAAGTGTGAACTGCCAAGTGCAATATATTTGTGAGTAGAAATTTTAGTTTATGCATGAAATGTTTTATTGAATTTGAACATTTTTAACACTGAAAAATCCAGAGTTAATGAATCTAGGAAATAAAGCATTCCATCAGTATATAACTTTGTCCAATGTCATCTTTCAAAGCTTTCCCCAATCCTGCTGAGGCAGTCCTAAAAGCTGTGTCTTCTTGCTACCTGACAACATTCAAAAGCATCCTGCTAACACCACCTGTCTTTCTAGTGCTCTCCTTCTGGCCCGCTCTTGACCCCACTGGCACTCCACCCCTGTCCTCCCTCCCCAACTTGCCCTTCCAGTCCAGGCTCTACCACAGCAGTCACTTCCCTGGCACACACCCTTATGCCCTTGTCCCCTCTTCCTGCATCTTACTCACTTGGCAGGAAGCCTTTGCTACTGTCCTTATATCTCTCAGATGGCCAACTGTTTCCTGGGCACAATGGCATTCTCCCTCCCCATGCCATGTCCATCTTTTCTATCACCAATTTTCTCTTGACCTCAGGGGTTTTAGCCTGGGATTCTAGTGGATAGAACTAAGGGTCCCATGAATTTGGATGGAAACAATTTACGTCTTTATCTTCACTAACCTCTAACTATCTCCTTCCATTAACAATGGACATAGCAAACCACAGTAGTATTACACATTACAGCTGTAAACATTTCAGAATATCATTTATACTTATCACTAATTCAAATGACACTATAGCTTATTTAATGTGTTAATAAGTATACATATTACAATATCACACATTAATTTTAATTTTTTTTAAATATATTTTATTGATTTTTTACAGAGAGGAAGGGAGAGAGACAGAGAGTTAGAAACATCGATGAGAGAGAAACATCGATCAGCCGCCTCCTGCACATCTCCCACTGGGGATGTGCCCGCAACCCAGGCACATGCCCTTGACCGGAATCGAACCTGGGACCCTTCAGTCCGCAGGCCGACGCTCTATCCACTGAGCCAAACCGGTTTTGGCTAATTTTAATTTTTTGATAACAGAATTTCAACATACTAGGTAATTAGTTTCCTCTGTAATCCTATATGTTTTATCTTATGCATTTAAAAATATTGAGGGAAAAAAATAAATAAAAATATTGAGGGAATTTCCTCAATATGATAAAGGGCATGTATGAAAAACACAGAGCTAAGATCATAATCAATGGGGAAAGACTAAAAACTTTCCCTTTAGGATCAGAAACAAGTAAAAAATGTCCACTTTCACCACTGTTATTCAGTATTGCACTAAGACGTTCTAGCCAAAGAAATTAGGCAAGAAAAAGAAATAGAAGTTATCCAAATTGGAAAGAAAGAAATAAGACTTTCTCTAGTTGCAGATGACAAGATCATCTATTTATATAAAAGGCTAATATGCAAAGTGTCCCTGTGGGAGTTTGACCAGGAGACTGGGAGTTGGATGGCTCACTATGACATGAGCTGACCACCAGGGGGCAGTGCGGAACTTAGGAAGGCCCTGTCCGGCAGCTGGTAGGCTCCAATGGGTCCTGACCACGGGCCAGGCCTAGGGACCCTACCCGTGCACAAATTTTGTGAACGGGGACTCTAGTTCTGTATATAAAAAGTCCCAAAGAATCGACAAAAAAAAATCTACTAAAGATAATACCTAAGTTTAGCAAAGTAGAAGGTCATGAGATCAAACAAAAAATTCAGTACAGTTTCTATACACCAGCAATTCCATTTACAATAGAAAACAATTCAATTTACAATAGTTCCAAAATAATAGAATACCTATCCATAAATTTAACCTAGAAGGTGAAACAGTTGTATGTTGAAACTATAAAACATTGTTGAAATAAAGTAAAGACCTAAGTAAATGGAAAGATATCCTCTGTTCATGGACTGGAACACAGTATCATCAGGAGCCAATACCACCCAAAGTGATGTACAGAGTCGATGCAATCTTTAACAAAATCCCAGGGAATTGTTTTTTCGGATGTGGAAGGGTTAATTCTCAAATGCATCTGGAATTGCAAGGGCCCTCAAATAGCTAAAACATTCTTGAAGGAAAAAAAGTTGGAGGATTCACACTACTTGATTTCAGAACTTACTACAAAGCTACAACAAAAGTAATCAAAACAGTGTGGTACTGGCAAAATGATGGACAGAAATAAGCCCATGTATCTACGGTCAATTGATTTTGAACAATGGAGGAAAATAGTTTCACAAATGGTGTTAGCCCAACTGGAAAAGAATGAAATTGTACTCCTAACTCATACCATATACAAAAATTAACTCAAAATGGACAGGTGACCTAAACATGAGAGCTAAAATGATACAACTATTAGGAAAAAAAATAAGGGTAAATCTTCATGACCTTGGATTTGGCAATGGATTCTTAGATATACCAAAAGTGTGAGCAACACAAAGGAAAGTAGATAACTTGTACTTAATCAAAATTAAAAACTTGTGAGCATCAAGGACATTATAAAGTGAAAAGACAACATACAGGATGGGAAAGATACTTGCAGTCATATAACTAATACAGGTCTAGCATCCAGAATATATAAAGAACAAAAAGACAACTCAATTTGAAAAATGAGACAAGTAGACGAAATAAGAGGCATCCACATTGAAAAGGAAGAGAAGTATAACTTTTGTTATTTGCAGGCCAAAAACCCTCCAGGTATGGGCCACCCCTTCATTTCTTGCACGCCACCCATTCCTGTTGGTTCCACCTTCAAAATTTACTCTGTCACCACCAGGTCCACTGCCATCCAGCCCAGCCAGGGGCTGCAGCCCCGCACTCCGCGGCCGGCCCCGCACAGAGGGCCTCCTCCTCTGGGATTCTCTCCCGCGGCTCCTGGACTCCGCTCCCCGGTGCGCTGCCATGGCGCCCCGGTGCGCTGCCACGCGCTCATCGCTGCCTGGACGGAACTGCTGGCTCCAGCCGGCTCTGCGGGACCGCGGGCTCCCCCGGCCTCCGTGTCTCCCCTCCCTCCTGGGTGCGGGTGCGGGTGCGGGTGCGGGCGCGGAGCCCGGGGCGCCGCACGGCCGAAGTCCGGGGGCAGAGACCCGAGCCGGCTGCACCGCCGGCAGAGTTGCGTCCCTTCTGCTCTCGCAGTGCCCGCGACCTCCCTGCAGCCAGGGGTCCCAGCCGAGGGGACGCGGAGGGGATCATCACAGGGTTGTCGCCTGGCGCCCCGTCGGCCTCGGCGGCTGGGTACTGCCGGTCAGGGTTGGGCCCCTGCGAGCGGACCGGCCCTCTGTTTTCTGCTTCGTCTGGACAAGAGGCACCCTCACTCCTGCTCCCCACGGTCCCGTCCCTGTGCGCACAGCTAATAGGCTACATTGGATAGGATGTGGCAGAGGTGTCAGGATGGCCGAGTGGTCTAAGGCGCCAGACTCAAGGGACTCCCTTACCTACGGGTGTTCTGGTCTCCGTATGGAGGCGTGGGTTCGAATCCCACTTCTGACACAGGACTTTTTTTCCCCATCATTCCCAGTCCTTTCCCCTTAGGAACCAATATTTTCTATTGTTCACTGCTTGTTTTTCCGGGTCTGCGGTGGCTGGGAGGTGGCGAGGGAGGGAGAGGGAGGCGGTCTAAAACGTCTGAAATCCATCCAATCATAAGCACGCCTACAAATTGCGTCACATAACAGGAACTTAGCTTATCAGACAGAGAACAGCTACTACCTCCCTGGTGGTCTAGTGGTTAGGATTCGGCGCTCTCACCGCCGCGGCCCGGGTTCGATTCCCGGTCAGGGAAGGAAATTTTTTCTTTTCCTTCACCTTAAAAGTATAAAATAATATGATAACTTTTTTTTTGGAAGAACGTTATTATCAGAGGTTAGCGTTATTGTGGTTAATGAACTTCCACTGTGTGTCAGGCGTTGTTCTGTTTCTACAATGTCTTAACTAGGATGAGTTTCACAGTGTTTCCTTCTCTGATTTTTTTCCAAAAGTTTGACATGGGTTGGCATTACTTCTTCAAATGTTTGGTAAAATTTTCTAGTGGCTCTATATGATCCTGTGCTTTTTTTTTTCCTTTCCATTGGGGGATTTTTGATTAGTGATTGAACCCCGTACCAGTAATTGGACTGCTCAAATTTTCCATTTCTTTTGATTCAGTCTTGGCAGGTTGTATGTTTCTAAGAATTTACCCATTTCTTCTAGTTTTTCCCGTTTGTTGGCATATTGTTCATAGTAGCTTCTATGATCCGTTTGTTTCTGTGCTATCATTTATAATGTATGTTCTTTCCTGTATCATTTTGTTGATTTTGGGTCTTCTCTCTTTTTCTCTTGAATAGTCGAGCTAGAGGTCGGGCAGTTTTCATCTTTACAAAGAACCAATTCTTAGTGTTTTAAGTCTTTTCTATTGTTTTTCTGTTTTCAATTTCATTCCTTTTTGCTGTAATCTTTTAGTTCTGTCCTTCTGCTGACTTTGGGCTTCTGCTCCCCCCCCCCCCCACCCCCAGTTCCTTGATATATGAAGTTGGGATTGTTATTTGAATTTTTAATTGGTTTTGTATTTTCTTTTAACGTATTTTTTATTGATTTTAGAGAGAGAGGAAGGGAGAGGGATAGAAAGATAGATACATCGATGAGAGAGACATGAATCGAGCCCCAACCAGGGCATATGCCCTGAACGGGAATTGAACCGGAACCTCTTGGTTCATGGGTTCACGCTCAACCGCTGAGCAACACCAGC
>NW_005871350.1:27280-28945 GCF_000147115.1 Myotis lucifugus | reverse complement strand
GGCCCACCCTCCGCCCTCACTCCCCACCCACTGTCCTCATCCATAGGTGTACGATTTTTGTCCAGTCTCTTCCCGCATCTCCCACTCCCCTTTCCCCCCCAAGAATAGTCAGTCCATTCCCTTTCTATGTCCCTGATTCATTATAATCACCAGTTCATTCTGTACATCAGATTATTTATTCACTTGATTCTTAGATTCACTTGTTGATAGATGCATGTTTGTTGTTCATAATTTGTATCTTTACCTTTTTCTTCTTCCTCTTCTTAAAGGATACCTTTCAGCATTTTGTATAATACTGGTTTAGTGGTGATGAACTCCTTTAGCTTTTCCTTATCTGTGAAGCTCTTTATCTGACCTTCAATTCTGAATGATAGCTTTGCTGGATAAAGTAATCTTGGTTGTAGGTTCTTGCTATTCATCACTTTGAATATTTCTTGCTATTCCCTTCTGGCCTGCAAAGTTTCTGTTGAGAAATCAGCTGACAGTCGTATGGGTATTCCCTTGTAGGTAATTGAGTCTCTTTCTCTTGCTGCTTTTAGGATTCTCTCTTTGTCTTTTGCTCTTGGCATTTTAATTATGATGTGTCTTGGTGTGGTCCTCTTTGGATTCCTTTTGTTTGGGGTTCTCTGCGCTTCTTGGACCTGTAAGTCCATTTCTTTCACCAGGTGGGGGAAGTTTTCTGTCATTATTTCTTCAAATAGGTTTTCAATATCTTGCTGTCTCTCATCTTCTGACACCCCTAAAATTCTGATGTTTGTACGCTTGAAACTGTCCCAGAGGCTCCTTACACTATCTTCGTATTTTCGGATTCTTTTTTCATTTTGCTTTTCCGGTTGGGTGTTTTTTGCTTCTTCGCATTTCAAATCTTTGACTTGATTCTTGCGCTCCTCTGGTCTGCTGTTGGGTGTCTGTATAATATTCTTTATTTCAGTCAGTGTATGCTTAATTTCTAGTTGGTTCTTTATCACAACATCGAGGGTCTCATTAGATTTCTTGAGGATCTCATCAAGTTTATCGGCAGTTTCTGGAAAATTATTAAAAGACCTTAAAAGTGTGTTTTTTAGCTCTATATCCTCCATTTCTGTCATGTTTCTTTGTCTCCGCATTTTTTATGCTTTCTTGGTGCACCCCCTTGTGGTCTTTGTGTGCAGTCTTGTTGTAGTTAAGCCTTGATTGTTGTCGGCAATACTGGGGGTGAATTGACCTCCAGCTAACTGGCTATGAGAGTCAGCTGTGTCTGCAGTGGGAGAGCTTCTGTGCTGGATCTCTAGGGCGGTGCTAGTCTAGCGTTTGCCTGAGGCTATCCGGCAAATGACTCTGTGCAGGCTTGGGCAGGGGCGGGTCCCCAGGGATCTACAGGGCGGGCGGAGCGAGCAGTTATGGGTTGCTCTCAAATCCGTCCCCAGGGGCTCCTGCCTCTCAGAGTCCCCGGGAGAAAAAAACTGCATTCCAATTCCCGACCCAAAGCCAAAACAGTCCTGCTTCCCCCGTTTGAAGTCTGGGGTCCCCTAGAGAATCCGCCTGGGACCTGGGAGCTCCAAAATCCAGAAACTCCCCTCCCCGATTGAAAACAAAAAACTGCGCCCCTCTGGCCGCCAGCCCCGCTCCACAATGCACCTCTGGCACCTTAGAAATTTCATTCCAGCCATGCCCCCCCCCTCTGGA
>NW_005871350.1:20187-27120 GCF_000147115.1 Myotis lucifugus | reverse complement strand
GATGTCCATCCGTCTTTAGTTGTATTTTTGAAGTGGTTGTCAAGGCAGCAAACTCCGGCGTTAACCTATGCCGCCATCTTGGTTTCTCTATTCTTTTAAGTTTTATTTGGCCATTTTTTGCTTATTTTTCTCTTATTTGTTTGATGTTATTTACTAGGTATTTAGGTAATTTGTAATTTTTTCCTGGTTTCTTATTAGGTCTCTTTATTTTCCTTAGTGTTTTTGAAAATTTTATTTTTCAATTATGGTTAACATTCAGTATTATTTTGTATCAGTTTCAGGTGTGCAGTAACTAGATAATTATATGTTTTACAAAGTGTTTCCACTAATATTTCCGGTACCTGACTATATATAGTTATTATTGACTACATTCCCTATGCTGTTTTTATTTTTATTTTTATTATTTTTTACGTATGTCCCCTTTTTTCCCCATTGACCCTCTCTAGCCCACTCCCCCCCTCCCCCGCCCCAGGCCTTCAGCACCCTATTGTCTGTGTCCATGGGTTATGCATATCTGCATACAAGGTTTTTGGTTGATTACCTCCCACCCACCCACCCACCCACCCTTCCCCACCTTCCCTCTGAGATTCCGCACTCTGTTCCATGCTTCCATGTCTCTGGATCCACTTCGTCCATCAGGTTATTTTGTTACTTAGATTCCACATATGAGTGCGATCATGTGATACTTGTCTTTGACTGACTTATTTCACTTAGCATGATGTTCTCCAGATCCCTCCATGCTGTCTCAAAGGATAAGAGATCCTTCTTTTTTACTGCTGCATAGTATTCCATGGTATAAATGTACCACAGCTTTTTATTTTTTTTATTTTTTATTTTTATTTTTTATTTATTTATTTTTTTTGGTTGATTAAAAAAATAGAGTTTACATTTTTTATTAAACTTCTTATGAAGCCCTTTGATTATCAATAGTTTTATTAAACTTCTTATTAAGCCTTTTGATTATCATAATGTAAATACTTCTTTTTTTATTGCTTAAAGTATTACAAAGGGTATTACATATGTGTCCTTTTTTTTCTTCCCCGCCCTTGACAATCCCCTGGCCCTCCCTACCCTCCAGTGTCTTATGTCCATTGGTTATGCTTATATGCATGCATACAAATACTGCTGCATAGTATTCCATGGTATAAATGTACCACAGCTTTTTATTCACTCATCTACTGATGGGCACTTGGGCTGTTTCCAGATCTTAGCTATTGTAAACTGTGCTGCTAGGAACATAGGGGTGCATACATTCTTTCTGATTGGTGTTTCAGGTTTCTTAGGATATATTCCTACAAGTGGGATCACTGGATCAAATAGCAGTTCCATATTTAATTTTTTGAGGAAACTCCATACTATTTTCCATAGTGGCTGCATCAGTCTGAATTCCCACCAGCAGTGTAGTAGGGTTCCCCTACCCCTTTTTAAAAAATATATTTTTATTGATTTCAGAGGAAGAAAGAGGAAGAGGGAGAGAGAGAGATAGAAACATCAATGATGAGAGAGAATGATTGATTGACTGCCTCCTGCACACCCCCTACTGGGGCTGGAGTCTGCAACCCGGACATGTGCCCTTGACCAGAATCGAACTCAAGACCCTTCAGTTCACAGGCCGATGCTCTATCCACTGAGCAAGCCCTGCTAAGGCTAGGGTTTCCTTTTCTTCACATCCTGGCTAGCACTTGTAATTTGTTGATGGTTCCCTATGCTGTTGTTATATCCCATGACTATTTTGTAACTACCAATCTGTACTTATTAATCCCTTCACCTTTTTCACCCAGTTGCCCAACCCCCCTTACTTCTGGCAACCATTGGTCTGTTCTCTGTGTCTATGAGTTTGTTTCAGTTTTCTTTGTTCATTTATTTTGTTCTTTAGATTCCACATGCAAGTGAAGTCATATGGTATTTGTCTTTCTCTAATTGACTTATTTCACTTATCATAATATCCTTTTGGTCCATTCATGCTGTTACAAATGGTACGATTTTATTCCTTTTTATGACTGAGTAATGAGGCCTTTTTCATTTGAGCCTAAATTGCTATCTTCAATGTTTGCTGCAAATGGATCTATTATCCACGTATTGCCAGGTCTGGGATCTTCTTTCTTTGGGTAAAAAAGATTCTGTGAGTGACTGTAGGTGCTGTTGAACAATGGTTACCACCTGCCAGTTGACACCCTTCTCTCTCATATATTCATCAAAGTTTGAAAACGTTTGCAGATCTTCTTCAGCCAACCGTGTCGCCACAATAATATTTTCTTTTGAAAAGCATCCATTTTATCTCGTAGTGTGAACACGTCCTTACGTTGTCCTTGCAAGGATATGTTTAGTTCATTTATTTATTTTAAATACATTTTTATTGATTTCAGAGAGGAAAGAAGAGGGAGAGAGAGATGGAAACATCAATGATGAGAGAGAATCATTGATCGGCTGCCTCCTGCACGCCCCCTACTGGGGATCAAGCCCACAACCTGGGCATGTGCCCTTGACCAGAATCCAACCTCGGACCTTCCAGTCTACAGACCGATGCTCTATTCACTGAACCAAACCGGCTAGGACTGTTTAGTTCTTTTAATAGTGAAAAAAAAAAATCTGCCAGGTATGCAAGCGTGGCTCCACTCATCGTCGGAGAAGAGTTCTTGTAATTTCGGATTGCTTTGCCGCTGGAAAAATATTTTGACTTCTTGGCGCAGGGCGAACAGTCGGGTTAGTATCGTACCCCTCGACAGCCGTCTCGCCTCAGCGTGAAGAAGGTGAGTGTACTGGGAAGCCATTTCTTCGCAAAATGCCTCAAATATTCGAGAATCGAGCGCTTTGTGTCGAGTTTCACTTATAATTTTAATAACATCTGATAATACTTCATGTAGTTCTGGGGCCATTTTTTTCGCCGCAAGTTGCTCACGATGTATATGCCGCGTGTAGACAAAATGTCTGGGTGACCAACGCTTTTCACCTTTGCAACAGTTCCTGAAAGATGTCAGGCATGTCTGCGGAGCCGTCTGTACCTGTCCCAGTACATTTCCCACTCGGTCCCGTGTTCCAGGACATGACTATGAAGTGCTTCAGAAGTCCCAGAGCAGTTCCACCGGCACGCTGAGCAGTTCTTCCTGCACACTCAGCCCTCACAGGGCAAAGCAGCCTTGTTACTTATGTCCGTTGATTCGTCAAGTTGAATTGAATAAAATGGTGGATTTTTCACCATTTTTATAACTTGATTTTCAATATCTTCAGCCATGTGTTCAATTCTGCATTGGACAGTGTTAGCGGGCATAGGAATTGCTTGCATTTTCTGGACAGCCTGCCTTCCCCAAACCTCTTCCCAGGCTTGTAACATGCAAGGCTGAACTCATTCCTCTCCAATCCTAGACGGCTTTTTATTTTTCGCGATCTGAAGTGCTATCAGGTAAGAAGCCTTTAATGAGGATTTATCTCCAACAGTCATTTTTGTTAGAGCAATTACTTGCTTTTGCATATTTTCACGCATTCTTTGAAAATATTCAAGTGGTTTTTTAGCTAAATCCGGGTGTTTTGATTGCAAGTGTCTTTCGAGTTTCAGAGGTTTCATGGCATCATTGGGTGAACTCTCAGAACACACAGCACAGCGGCCGTGGATCCAGCGCACGACCAGGCTCCTGAACAAATCCAAACTTCAAGTAGTTCGAATCCCATTTTCTTGATACTTTGAGTTTTTTCTTCTCCCCACCTCCAGCTCGAATGTTCTTCCTAATGGTGCCTGCCAAGGACTGTGGAGGCTGAGTCATTGATCAGCTCACGGTTAAGTGAAGTACACATATTATTGTTACTATTATCAATAGTTACATTATCTTTTGTATTACTAAAGAAATGCAAAATATTCCTTTGCTTTTTTTTTCACTCATTATGGGATTATTTCATTCAAATCTAAAACCAAACAAGAAATGATAGTTGTTAAAGGCAAACTATTTGATGCCATTAAATATAACAGTTAAAGAAAATACACAGTTACATACAATACACAAATAAAATAAAGCAATCGGATGAGAATCGGTAATAGCGGAGCGGGTGGCTGCTGTAACGGCCGAAACAATACTGAAGCCGCCTGCACTGCTCGTTCCCCCTCTCTAGTTACTAAAAAGGGAAGTTCTAACTAGACTCCAGAACATTTCGTGAATTTAGTTCAATTAAAGGCGAAAAGTGTCATTCAGTCAGGATATAAGAATTTCTTAGAATATTTTTTGTTTTATTATTATTTATTAGGATTAGGATTAATAAAACATAAAAAAATGCAAATAATGTCCAAAATTTTCTCGCGGACCACCGGTTGGCGACTGCTGATATATATCACATATTTCCATGTCTTTAAGTATGTTTTTTAGAGATTTTTCATTTTCTTTCTGTGCTGCCACGCTGCCTTGTTTATTCATTATATTTGACGAATTCCTTCTCTGTCTAGACATCTATGTATCAGTTGCACTTGTCTTGCAGATGAATATGAAGAATTTTTTCTCTTATTATCCAGTAGGTGGCACTTAATCACAACTTTTTTAGCCCTGTGATAGTCCAATGCTGTCCCCCCCCCCACCCCCCCAACCCCACCCCCCACCCCCCACCCCGCCCCCAGCAGCCGGATGCTGCCATCAGTGTAGCCCCGATGTGTGTGGGTAGGGTTGGCTCCGGTGGGCTTCTTTGTCATTTTGCCCTCCCAGTAATGGCGATGTCGGACCTCTACGGGGTCCTCTTTGCACCCCAACCCTGGTACCAATCACAGAGTGCACCCTTTGCTCAGGGAAGGGAGTGATTCTTTAGTAACAGTTCTCAGGTTTGCAGACAATGGGCTCTGCGACCCGACACCAAGAGCAAAGGGAGGCGAGCTCTGGGAGGCACCTGGCAGCAGGGCGCCCTGGCTGTTTCTCTGCCTGAAAGCCCACTGCCCGCAGCTGCACCCCCTGGCTGTGTGCTCCCCAGGTCTCTGGGCTCAGCTGCACCCCCTGGCTGTGCGCTCCCTAGGTCTCTGGGCTCAGCTGCACCCCCTGGCTGTGTGCTCCCCAGGTCTCTGGGCTCAGCTGCACCCCCTGGCTGTGCGCTCCCCAGGTCTCTGGGCTCAGCTGCACCCCCTGGCTGTGTGCTCCCCAGGTCTCTGGGCTCAGCTGCAGCTGATACTACTTGCTTTTGTAGGAGTGACCACTGTTTGGACTGTAGGGCAAATACAATCCTTAACAGCCATTTGTAAGCTTCCTGCCACAGGAGAACAAAAGACCAGGGAAAACTCGCTGGACACCAGGAGTCAGACCACACAAGGAATGAAAACTGTCCTGAAGGCACCTGATCGCACACCTGCATTCCATGCACATTCCAAGCCCAGCTCAGCCCCCAGACCCCCCCACAGCAAACGTTTCCCGCCAGTGACTGCATGTAAGGATGGAACTCCAGCTCCTGGGGGCTGCCAGCATGGACTCCATGGCCCCTCGGCTCCGTGCTGTGCAGCCCTTCCCTCCTCCATCCCCTTGCCCTAAACAAATTGAATTTTCTTTAATCACTGTCTGAGATGGCTATTTAGCCTATGCACCATCCACTGTGTTCACCTTTCACTTCTTTTATTATTATTATTTTTTTAAATTATTTTTAAATTCTCACCCGAGAATATTTTTCCATTGATTTTTAGAGAGAGTGGAAGAGAGAAGGAAAGACAGAGAGAAACGTCGACATGAGAGAGAAACATTGGTTGGTTGCCTCCTGGGCCTGAGCGGAATCAAACCTGGGACCCTTTGGTCCGCAGGTCGACACTCTATCCACCGAGCCAAACTGGCGAGGGCCACCTTCCACTTCTTAAACTTTTACTCCAAGCCTGTCAAACTCAAAGGCTAACGCGGGCGAAATAAACAAGGTTTAAGTTTATGTGAGCCACAAAAAAAAAGCTTCAATTTTCATAGAAACGTAGGTTTATTTTGATAGAGACCTGCTGAATACAAAGGGCTGAAATAAACGAGTCATCATTAACATAAAATAATAGAACATTTTAATAAAAATTAACATTTTTTCTTGAACATTAACTTACCAGACACTGAATAACTGAACAAATTAATAAGCATAACGCAAATAAACCTATTTTTCTTGTTCTCCGAAAGTGAAATATTTCCTGTTGCGAACACCAAACAAGTCAGTCCAAGACTAATGACGTGGCAGTCGCTGCTAAAATATTCACTGCTGGTATTAGTGGAGAGAAATGGTGCGCCTGTTTACACTTGATTGAAAAACATGATTTACTTTTAAGACAGAAGATGGTTGCTCCTGGGCCCACCTCAGTCCCTGAAGCCTTTCCCACACCAAGAGTTAGAACAAACACGGGCAGAAGCTGTTTGAAGGCCTTGGGGGTGAGCTGCAGCTCAGTTACTGAGACAGGCAGAGACCCTGGTTGGGTAGGCCGGAATCTGTTCCTACAGACTGAGCGAGGCTGGAGAAGGCATGAAGATGGCTTCTGGTCCCTGAGAACTTGGCCCATGCAGTTCTTTCTTTCTTTTTTTTTAAAATATTTTATTGATTTTTTACAGAGAGGAAGGGAGAGGGATAGAGAGTTAGAAACATCGATGAGAGAGAAACATTAATCAGCTGCCTCCTGCACACTCCCTACTGGGGATGTGCCCGCAACCAAGGTACATGCCCTTGACCGGAATCCAACCTGGGACCCTTGAGTCCGCAGGCCAACGCTCTATCCACTGAGCCAAACTGGTCAGGGCAAGGTTGTAGTTTCTTTGAATCCCTTTACTCTGCCACTCTGAGTACATGACCTTGGCCTCAGGCTGGTGTACCTCATTTTGGGGTGACTATCATCTTTCCAGGAGTGATGTGGCAAAGGCAAAACTCTACCTCACATAAAAGGACTCTATTTCCTAATTAAGAACGGGATCTTTCGAAACTCCCCGGAGACGGCTTTTTTCTGACCTCTAAATAAATCACTGA
>NW_005871350.1:15500-20046 GCF_000147115.1 Myotis lucifugus | reverse complement strand
CTGGGTGCCTGTGACCAGCTGAGGAGGGAATCCTGGTCCCGGGTGCAGGGCAAGCAGAGGCGGTTAGGGCGATCAGGCCGGCAGGCAGAGGGGTTAGGGGTGATCAGGCAGGCGAGCGGTTAGGAGCCAGCAGTCTCGGATTGCAAGAGGCAGTCTGACATCCCCGAGGGGTCCCGATTGGAGAGGATGCAGGCTGGGCTGAGGGACGCACCGGGGCTCTAGTTATTTAATAAAATGTTATTTAGCCTCTATGTGTTTGTACGTTGTTTGCTTGTTTTCTTGTAAATGAATTCTAGTTTTATATCATTGTGCTCAGAGAAGACGCTTGATGTGATTTCAATCTTCATAAGTTAATTGAGACTTCTTTGTCTTTTAACATGTGGTCTATCCTGGAAAGTATTCCATGTTCACTTGAAAAGAATGTATATTTGCTGCTTTGGGGTGAAATGCTCTGAAAATATCAAAACCTTCTGCTCTAGTGTGTTATTCGTGGCCTTGTTGATTTTCTCTTAGGAAGATCTATCCATTTATGTAAATGGTGAGTTAAAGTTTTTTTACTGTATTACTGTTGCTATTTCTCTTTATGTCCCTCAATATTTGTTTTATATACTTATCTGCTCTTATGTTGGGTGCAAAAATGTATACAAGGGTGACATCCTCTTTTGAGATTGATTTCTTTGTCTCTTATTCTAACCTTTGTTTCATTAGCCTCTGCTTTAAAATCTATTTTGTCTGATACAAGTATCACTTCCCCAACTTGCTTTTTTATTTCCATTTGCATGAAATGTCTTTTTCCATCACTTTACTTTCAGTCTGCTTGTATCTTTCATCTCAGGTCAATCTTATAGACAGCATATATATCAGTCTTTTTTTAAAAAAAAATCTATTTTGTTACCCGTGTCTTTCGTTTGGAGCATTTAAAGTGATTATTGAAGGTACATATTGATTGTCATTTTATTGTTTATACCTATTCTTTTTCTTTCTTCTTCTTAAAGAAGTCCTTTTACCATTTCATATAATACTGGTTTGGTATCATATTGAACTCCTTTGGCTTTTTCTTTCTTGGGAAGCTCTTTATTTCTCCTTCAATTTTAAGTGATAGTTTGCTGGGTAGAGTAGTCTTGGTTGTAATTTATTGCTTTATATCTACTTGAATATTTTTCATGCCTATCCCTTCTGGCCTAAAATGTTTCTGTTGAGAAATCAGCTGTCTCATGGGAACTTTCTTATAGGTAACTAATTGTCTTTCTCTAGCTGCTTTAACATTCTCTTTTTATGTTTTACCTTTGCCATTTTAATTATAAAATGTTTTGGTGTGGCCTCTTTGGGTTCCACTTGTTTGGGACTCTCTATAGTTCCTAGACTTGTGTGTCATTTTTCTTCAATAGGTTAGAGAAGTTTTCCCTCTTTATTTCTTTTAAAATATATATATTTTTATTGATTTCAGAGAGGAAGGGAGAGGGAGAGATAGAAACATCAATGATGAGAGAGAATCATTGATTGGCTGTCTCCTGCACACCCCCTACTGGGGATCGAGCCTGCAACCTGGGCATGTGCCCTTGATCAGAATCGAACCCGGTACCCTTCGGTCCTCAGGCTGACGCTCTAACCACTGAGCAAAACCAGCTAGGGCTTCACTCTTTATTTCTTTATATAGGTCCTCAATTTCTTGCTGTCTGTCTTCTCTTCCAGGTATCTCTGTGAAGTGGGTGTTGTTAGCTTGATGTTGTCCCAAAGGTCCAGACTCATTAAAAATTTTTTCTTTTTGTTGCTCTGCTTGGGCGTTTTCTGGTACTTTGCCTTCCAAATCACTAATTTAATCCTCTGCCTCATCCAACCTGAGGTTGATTTCTTCTAGGGTACTCTTCTTTTTCAGATATTGTATTATTTATTTCTGACTGATTTTTTTGGGTATGGTTTGTATATCCTTTTCTATGTCTAATATCTCTTTAAAATTTTTTTTTACTGAGTTTATCCATTTTTTTCCTAAGTTTTTTGAGCATCTTTATAACTATTGTTTTCAACTTGTGTCTGGTAGACTTGTTGCCTCCATTTCATGTAGGTTTTTTTTTGTTGTTTTTTTTTTGGCGACTTCTCTTGTTTCATTTGTGGAATGTTTTCTCCTCCATTTTGACTGCTTCTCTGTAATTGTTCTGTGTAGAAGGTATATCTTCCATTCTTCCTGGCCTTGTTATGGTGCCCTCACGTAATAGGTGTCTGTGGGACTCCGTGGTCCAGTCTCCCTGGTCACCAGCACTAGTTTCTCCAGAAATGTCCTTTTGGGGGTTATGTGAACCCTCTGTGGTTATGTCTCGATTGCTGTTGGCTTGCCAGTGGATGGGATTGGCTCTTGGCCTAGCTGACTATGTGGATAGACCCTGACCACAGCTGCTGTGCGGATTTATGCCAGCAGGGTCTGGTGTCTTCTGGGATTTCTCTTTGGATGTGCTGCTTATGGAACCAACTGGGTCATGCTGTGCTGTGCTCTGAATCCTTCCACCAGATGTGTTGGCTTTGGGACCTCTTGGGAGGGATTCTGGTGCAGGTCAGTGTCAGGTGCTGCCTGTGACCGGCCCTGGGCTACTGGCTTAGAACTACAAAGCTATCCGCAACGTTTGGCTGTCTCTGCAGTGCTTGGGTGTGCGTGGGGCGGGCCAAGTTGCGCAGCAAGGTCAGCTTCCACTAGCACTGAGCCCGGGGGCAGGTCAGCATAAGGCCCAAGGCACCTTGAGATCTGCCTCCACCTGCCGGCTGCTATTAGACTCAATAACTAAAAGAGCCTCTGGTGGTGTGCAAGGTGTGTTAGGTAGGTTCTCAGGGAGTCACCAGGTGTGGGCAGATTGGTACAGATTCCGACCTGGCGCCAGTGCTGGACGAGGTGCCTCAGCGAATGTGCCATGGTGCCTACAGGCCTCTGCAGTGGGTGGGGTTTCAGGGAGTTAGCAGGGTGAGGGCAGCAGAGCCATCAGGCCCAAACAACCCAAAATTTGTCTGTGTGAAGGGATGCCTCTGCACAGGGACCGCAGTGCCAGTCTGGCTTGTGAGGGGGAAACAGCCCCTGCCGTAGGGCCACATGGCAGCCTCTTCCTCCTCCAGAGCCTCCCAGGAGAGCCTGCACTGAGGGCCCGGGCTGGCCACAGCCAGCTGACCCCGCTGTTTGGTGTGAGCTCGGCAAGGCAGTGACAGGAGTTGGAGGATGGGCTTAGTGGGTCTCCTGTGGGGGCCGGCGCCGGTGAATCTGTACTTGAGGCTGTGGGACCGCTAGGACGTGTGAATTGACTTCATGAACCTTCATGGTTAGGAAGCTCTCCCCTCCCTCCTCCTTCTGCTCCTGGGAAGGTTCCATCAGCACGTAGACTTGCGGGCCCTCTCTGCACAGTGGGGTTGTCATTCGTTGTTACACCGCGTGCCGACTCCGCAGGAGCTTCATGCAGTCCTGTCTCATTAGCCCTTTGTGCAGGCCTGTGCCCAGTGTCCTCTAGTCTTCACGTTCAACGTCATCTTTAACATTAAAGCTCAGTGTCACTAGACCTCACGAGAGCTCCTCATGGTGAATGCCCATTAACACTTTTTCTCATTGTTTTGTAGGAATTCTTTATATACATTTTGATTGTCGTGACAGCTATTGCTTTGACTTTTTTCTCGGTGTTTTGTTATATTAATTACCTTTTTACTGCATCATAAACATTTATCATCTCCCAGTTTCTGCCAGTTAAGAATCTGGGTGTGACTTAGCTGAGTCCCACTGGCTCACTGGCTCTTGATGTTGCAGTGAAACTGTCAGTAGGGACTGTGTTCTTCTGGGGGTTGGACAGGGAGGGATCTGTTCCTCAAGGTTCAGTTCATGGTGGGCTGTTGGACGGAGGGCTCAGTGCCCTCTGGCTCCTGGCCAGGGACCTCCCTCAGTTCCTCACCCCATGGGCTTTTCCCTTGGAGAGCTGAGAACATTACAACTAGCCTCCTACGGAATCAGTGAATGAGAGAACGGGAGGATAGTGTGCACAAGATGGGAGTCCCAGTCTATTTGTAGCCTAATCTCAGGGAGTGAATACATGGAGGTAGAGATCAGTGGGGGACACCTTAGAGCAGTGATGGCGAACCTATGACACGCGTGTCAGAGGTGACACGCGAACTCATTTTTTTGGTTGATTTTTCTTTGTTAAATGGCATTTAAGTATATAAAATATCAAAAATATAAATCTTTGTTTTACTATGGTTGCAAATATCAAAAATTTTCTATATGTGACACAGCACCAGAGTTAAGTTAGGGTTTTTCAAAATGCTGACACGCCGAGCTCAAAAGGTTCGACATCACTGCCTTAGAGACTGTGTACCACAGATTGCTGGAAGTTAGCTGTTACTAAATTTATCCATCTTCAAGTTTTTGGGTTTTCTATAAGGGACTATTCTATGGTCATTAACATATTTAAGAATTAACAGTTTTGCTTTTTCACAATTAGTTCTTATACTCTGGGGCTTTACTGTATAATACAATAGGCAACAGTTAGCCACAGATGAGTATTTAAGTTAAAATTACCTTAAATTA
>NW_005871350.1:13335-14804 GCF_000147115.1 Myotis lucifugus | reverse complement strand
ACACTTTTAAATGAAAGTTTTAACAAGAGCCCTTGGCTACTAAGTAGAAAAGGAAACTGAGGAAGAGGGCAAAGCTAAGGTACAATTTTTATTAAATATATTTTTGTTGATTTCAGAGAGGAAGGGAGAGGGAGAGAGAGATAGAAACATCAATGATGACAGAGAATCATTGATCAGCTGCCTCCTGCACATCCCCTACTGGGGATTGAACCCGCAACTTTGGGCATGTGCCCTGACTGGGAATAGAACTGTGACTTCCTGGTTCATAGGTCGATGCTCAACCACTGAGCCACTCTGGCTGGGCTCATTTTTAAATATCAACTTCTGTTGTCCTACAGATTCTTAGACTCTGCACTTAAAGACAAGCCCGTGTTCCCAGTTCACCATGGCTTCAGCTTCCAGGCAGGAGTGCTGTTTGATGGAAGACTTTATACAAGTAATTATCCCTCTGTTTTTGAAAGGCCAAACCCATAATGTTTTAGCCTTTCATCCTGCTGGCCTCACTAAGCGCTTGGT
This sequence comes from Myotis lucifugus, assembly GCF_000147115.1. Taxonomy (NCBI): domain Eukaryota; kingdom Metazoa; phylum Chordata; class Mammalia; order Chiroptera; family Vespertilionidae; genus Myotis; species Myotis lucifugus. The sequence continues at coordinate 14,288 of NW_005871350.1, read as the reverse complement.
GTCTAGGAAGCAAAAAGTAGGAAAAGCAAGGAGAGAAGAGAGAAGATTAGAGCAAAGAGACAGACAAGGGAGTGTGTGTGGTACAGGTGCGGCTGTGCTGTTCCAATGTCTACACCTGATTGAAAAACATGATTTACTTTTAAGACAGAAGATGGTTGCTCCTGGGCCCACCTCAGTCCCTGAAGCCTTTCCCACACCAAGAGTTAGAACAAACATGGGCAGAAGCTGTTTGAAGGCCTTGGGGGTGAGCTGCAGCTCAGTTACTGAGACAGGCAGAGACCCTGGTTGGGTAGGCCAGAATCTGTTCCTACAGACTGAGTGAGGCTGGAGAAGGCATGAAGATGGCTTCTGGCCCCTGAGAACTTGGCCCATGCAGTTCTTGAAGAATTCCTTACTGCCCTGGATGTCAGACCTCGTCCCTGCCTCCATCATGGGGGTTGGCAGAGTCAGTGTCTGGGAAGTGAGGCTGCAGTGAATCTTTAATGCAACCTGAACTCCAGGTCTACAGAGGAATAGCCTCTGTGGTAAAACTTGCACCCTCCCTCTGGGGCAGGCTCTTCCATGTACATATGGAGCTCAGGAAGGGGCACTGGGCAGCGGCAGTGCCCACCCTCCCCATCCAGTCTGTCCTCACAGCCGGAGCGATGTGTCTGAGCCCTTACTACCCTGCTACCCTGCTTCACCTCCTGTGACAGCGGAATACAACCAGCAGTCCTGAACAGGGCTCTGGGCTCCCAGTCAGCTCTGCATGCTCTCCCCCTCCCCGCGCATGAAAATGCGCAATAGGTGGTGAAGACCTGGAGGAATGGGTAGGGTCTGGTTGGAGGGGGATAAGCAGGGGGGTAAAAGAAGTAGAAATGGAGGAATCTGTAATATTATCAATAATTTCAAAACATATTTAAAAAGAAAAATAAATGACACGCTGTAACAGATAGATTTGATTTGACATTTAT
>NW_005871350.1:9457-10856 GCF_000147115.1 Myotis lucifugus | reverse complement strand
GCAGTTTGCTTTCTTCCATTTGTGACATGTTTCTTAGTCTCTGCATTTTAGCTGCTTCTTGTGTTTGTTTCTATGTATTGGGTAGAGCTGCTATGTCTCCTTGAGTTGGTAGAGTGGCCTTGTGTAGTAGGTGTCTATAGGGCCCAGTAGCTTAGTCTTCCCAGTCACCTGAGCTGGACACTCTAAGGTGTGCCCCTTTGTGGGCTGTGTGCACAGTCTTGTTGTAGTTGAGCCTTGATTGCTGTTGGTGTCAGTAGGAAGAATTGATCTCCAGGCCAAGTGGCTGTGAGGACCACTACTGCGACTACAGTGGAAGAACTGCTGTGCAGGAAACATCCCTATGGGGCAGGACTTGCTTCAGTGGGGCTTTGGTGCTCACTAAGTCTGCCTTTTGAGTGTGTAACTCATAGATGTGTAGAGTTGTAATCTGGGATAGTCTGATGCTGACCACTGGGTGAACTGGCTCTTGGGTCTCTAGGGAGGTGCAAAGTCAGCCACTGCCTGAGGCCACCTGGCAGGAGCTATAGAGAGATCTGCAGATTCCTCCTTTTTGTATCTGGTTTGGAAGTGCCCAGATGAGGCCCAGCTATGAAGCAAGGCAGGCTAGTGCTAGTGTTGGGTCTTGGGCCTTTTAATGATAGTTTTTGGGGCTCTCTGACCCAGCTGCAGCTTGTTTGAGAGATTTTAGCGAAGTCTGAAGCCTGAGCAAGAACAGGCTGTTCATATGCAAAAGCCACTGCACACAGGTTAGGTGGGACTGCAAATTGAATGGGGCGGGGTCTCAGGGAATTACCAGGGTGGAGCATACAGAAATTGCTGCCAGTCATCCCTGTGACCAGGAAGGTCCCAGCATAGGAACAATGACCCTTGTGAGCACCTCCATCTGGGAGAAAGTGGCCCCAATTCCTGCCCTGATGCCAGACAATCCATTTCCTCCTCATATGTGTCTATGACCTCCAGAGCCTCGCCCTGGCACTGGAGCTCAGAGAAAGCAGGACCTTGTAAGTTCAGTTTGTGTGCTGGCCATTTAAGAGGAACAGCTGGGTCTCTAGTAGCCTTCCTGTCACTGAGCCCCAATCCCCACTGGTTTTTACAGCCCATAGTTATGGGGAGTTCTCTTCCAAGGTCTGAAACCCTGGGCTGAGGGTCTGATGTGGGGCTGGGACCCCTTGCTCCTCACGGGGAGGCCTCTGCAGAGACAATCTCCCTCCCAATTAAAAAAGCAGCACACATGGGTGCCTGTCCAGCCCATTCTGCACCTCTGCCCCTCCTACCAGTCTCAGTGTGCTTTCTTCATTACTTCTCTAGTTGTAGGACTTCATTCGGCCAGCTTTCAGGTGGTTCCGGCATGATTGTTGTTATGTATGTTAGTTGTAATTTTGATGTGATTGTGGGAGGT
>NW_005871350.1:6381-9082 GCF_000147115.1 Myotis lucifugus | reverse complement strand
CACACACACACACACACACACACACACAAGTTTTGGGGATCACTTCCACCCACCACCTTTTCTCACCCTCGCTCTGAGTCTACACTCTGTTCTATGCTTCTATGTCTCTAGATCTATTTTGGTTCATTAGATTCCACATATGAGTGAGATCATGTGATACTTGTCTTTTCTCTGACTGGCTTATCTCACTTAGCATAATACTCTCCAAGTCACTCCATGCTGTCTCAAAGGGTAAGAGATCCTTCTTTTTTACAGCTGCATAGTATTCCATGTTGTAAATGTACCACAGCTTTTTTTTTATCCACCCGTCTACTGATGGGCACTTGGGCTGTTTTCAGATCTTAGCTATTGTAAATTGTGCTGCTAAGAACATAGGGGGTGCATACGTTCTTTATGATTGGTGTTCCAGATTTCTTAGGGTATATTCCTAGATGTGGGGTCACTGGGGTCAAATGGCAGTTCCGTATTTAATGTTTTTGAGGAAACTCCATACTGTTTTCCATAATGGGTGCACCAGTCTGCATTCCCACCATCAGTGTACTACGGTTCCCTTTTGTCCACATTCTCACCAGCACTTGTCATTTGTTGATGGTAGCCATTCTGAAATGTCTGATGTGATACCTCATTGTTGTTTTAATTTGCATCTCTCTGGTGATCAGTAACTTTGAATATTTTTTCATCTGTCTCTTGGCCATCTGTATGTACCCTTTGGAGAAGTATCTATTTAGGTCCTTTGCCCATATTTTAATTGGAGTGTCTGTCTTTCTTTTATTAAGTTGTATGAGTTCTTTATATATTTTGGATAACACTTTATCAGATGTATCATTGGCAAATATGTTCTCACATACAGTGGGCTCCCTTTTCATTTTGTTGATGGTTTCTTTTGCTGTGCAGAAGCTTTTTGTTTTGATGTAGTCCCATTTGTTTATTTTCTGCTTAGTTTCCTTTGCCCTGGGAGATGTATCTGTAAATATATTGCTATGAGAGATTTCTGAGATTTTGCCAGCTATGTTTTTTTCTAGGATTTTTATGATTTTGTGACTTAAATTTAAATATTTTATCCAATTTGAGTTTATTCTTGTGTATGGTATAAGTTGGTGGTCTAGTTTCATTTTTTTTGCATGTACCTGTTCAATTTTCCCAACACTATTTATTGAAGAGACTATCTTGACGCCATTGTATGTTCTTGTCTCCTTTGTCAAATATTAATTGAGCATAATAGCTTGGGTCAATTTCTGGGGTCCCTGATCTGTTCCATTGATCTATATGCCTGCTCTTGTGCCAGTACCAGGCTGTTTTGATTACAGTGGCTTTGTAGTATAACTTGATATCTGATATTGTGATTCATCCAGTTTTGTTCTTCTTCCTCAAGTTTGCTGTTGCTATTCAGAGTCTTATTTGGTTCCCTATAAATTTTTGGAATATTTGTTCTAGATCTGTGAAATATGCTCTTGGTATTTTAATAGGGATTGGATTGAATCTGTAGATTGCTTTGGGCATTATGGACATCTTAACGATGTCAATTCTACCAATCCATGAACACGGTATATTCTTCCACTTGTTTATCTCTGCCTCTATCTCTTTTTCCAAAATCTTGCAGTTTTCTGAGTACATGTCTTTTACCTCCTTGGTTAAGTTTATTCCTAGGTATCTTAATTTTTTTGTTGCAATAGTAAATAAGATTATTTTTTAGTTTCTCTTTCTGATAATTCATTATTGGTGTATAAAAAGCCATCAATTTCTTGGTGTTAACTTTGTATCCTGCTACATTGCCAAATTCATTTATTAAATCTAGTAATTTTTTGGTGTAGACTTTAGGGTTTTCTATGTACAATATCATGTCATCTACAAATAATGACAGTTTTACTTCCTTCTTTGCAATTTGGATGCCTTTTATTTCTTTTTCTTGTCTGATCACTGTGGCTAGGTCTTCCACTACTATGTTGAATAAGAGTGATGAAAGCGGGCATCCCTGTCTTATTGCTGTTCTTAGGGGAAATGGTTTTAGTTTTTGCCCATAGATTATGATGGTCACTGTAAGTTTGTCATATATGACCTTTATTATGTTGAGATATGATTCCTCTATTCCCACTTTGCTGAGAGTTTTTATCAAAAAAGGGTGTTGGATTTTGTTGAATGCTTTTCTGCATCTATTGATATGATCATGTGATTTTTGTCTTTCAATTTGTTTATGTGATGTATGAAGTTTATTGACTTGTGAATATTGTACCAGCCTTACATCCCTAGAAAATCCTACTTAGACATGTTATATGATCCTTCTAATATATTGCTGGATCTGATTTGCTAATATTTTGTCAAGGATTTTAGCATCTATGTTCATCAGGGATATTGGCCTGTAATTCCTTTTTTTTCTAGTGTGTTCATCTGGTTTTGGAATTAGGATAACGCTGGCCTCATAAAAAGAGTTTGGAAGTGTTCTGTCCTCTTGGAATTTTTTGAATAGTTTCAGGAATTTTTGGAATAGTTCTTCTTTGAATGTTTGGTAAAACTCCCCTGTAAAGCCATCCAGACCCAGGCTTTTGTTTGCTGGGAGGTTTTTATTTATTTTTTTATTACTGCTTCTATTTCCTCAGTTGTGATTGGCCAATTCATTTTTTCTGAATCTTCCTGATCCATTTTGGGAGACTATTTTTCTAGGAACTTGTCCATTTCCTCCATATTATTATTTCAGCTGGTTGGC
>NW_005871350.1:0-5977 GCF_000147115.1 Myotis lucifugus | reverse complement strand
ATGCTATTTAGACTCCATGTGTTTGAATGTTTTTGAGTGTTTTTACTGTAGTTGGTTTCTAATTTCATTCCATGATGATCTGAGAAGATGCTTGATATGATTTTAATCTTCTTGAATTTGTAGACTTGTTTTGTGTCCTAACATGTGGTCTATCATTGTGAGTGACCCATGTGCACTTGAGAAGAATGTATATTCTGAAGTTTTGGGATAAAATGTTCTATAAATGTCAATTAAATCTATCTGTTACAGTGTGTCATTTATTTTTTCTTTTTAAATATGTTTTGAAATTATTGATAATATTACAGATATCTCCCATTTCTACTTCTTTTACCCCCCTGCTTATCCCCCTCCAACCAGACCCTACCCATTCCTCCAGGTCTTCACCACCCTATTGCCCATTTCCATGGGCTATGCATACAAGTATATAAGTTCTTTGATTTATCTCTTCTCGTCCCCTCCAATTCCACATCATGGTATGTCAGTCTGTTCCATGCCTCCATGCTTTGGGTCTTATTTTGTTGGTAAATTCATTTTGCTCATTAAAGTCCACAAATAAGGGAGACCATGTGAAATTTGTCTTTCTCAGATTGGCTTATTTCACTTAGCATAATACCAGTGTGTCATTTAGAGTCACTGCTTCCTTGTTAAATTTTTGTCTGGAAGATCTATCCAGTGAAGTCAGCAGGGTGTTAAAGTCCCCTACTATGACTGTATTGTTGTCAATCTCCACCTTAAAATCCTCTAGACGTTTTAAAAAATATATTTAGGTGCTCCTATATTGGGTGCATACATGTTTGCCAGGGTTATATCCTCCTGTTGGATCAATAAATTAAATATTATGTAGTGACCTTTGTTGTCTCTTGTGATAGCCTTCATTTTGAAGTCTATTTTGTCAGATATGAGTATCGCTACCCCAGCTTTTTTTTCATTTTCATTTGCATGGAGAATTTTTTCTGTCCCTTCACTCTCATCCTGTGTGAATCTTGCTCTGAAGTTGGTCTTTTGCAGATGGCATATAATTGGGTCATGCTTTTGTATCCATTCAGCTACCCTATGTCTTTTGATTAGTGCATTTAATCCATTTACATTTAAGGTTATTATTGGCAGGTACTTATTTATTGTCATTTTAATTATATATGCCTAAGTTTCTGTCTCTCTCTCTCTCTCTCTCTCTCTCTCTCTCTCTCATTACAGCAGCCCCTTTAGCATTTCTTGCAGTGCCAGTTTGGTGGTGAATAACTCCTTTAGCTTTTTTTTTGGTCTGAAAACTCTTTATTTCACCATTTATTTTTGAATGAAGGCCTTGTTGGATATAGTAGTCTTGGTTTCAGATACTTGCTTTTCATTACCTTGAATACTTTATGCCATTCCCTTCTGGCCTGTAGAGTTTCTGATGAGAAATCAGATGACAGCTTTATGGGAGCTCCTTTGTAGGTAACAGTTTGCTTTTCTCTTGCTGCCTTTAAGATTCTCTTTGTCTTTAATTTTTGGCATTTTAATTATGATGTGTCTGAGCATGGGCCTCTTTGGGTTCTTCTTGGTTGAGACTCTCTGTGCCTCCTGTACTTGTGTGACTTTTTCTTCACCAGGTTAAGGAAGTTTTCTGCCATAATTTCTTCACACACATTCTCTATCCCTTGATCACTTTCTTCTCCTTCTGGCACACCTATTATGCAAATATTGTTACATTTCATGTTGTCCCATAGCTCCCTTAAGCTGTCCTCCTGTTTTTCAATTATTTTTTTCTTTTGTTGTGTTGTTCTCTGATTGAGTGACTTTTTTTCCTACCATCTTCTAATTCACTGTTCAGATCCTTTGGCTCCCCCTAATCTGCTGTGGATTTCTTCTACTGTCTTATTTATTAGTTCTATGTCATTCTTCATAGTTACTATATCTTTTCTCATCATTGAGCATCTTTGCCACCATTATTCTGAACCCTATGTCTGCAAATTTTCTTAGCTCCATTTCATTTAGCTCTTCTTCTGGAGAATTCTCTTGTTCTTTCATTTGTGGGTTGTTGTTTTTATCTCCTATTTTGGCTGCCTGTTTGGGTTTGTGACTATGTTTTAGGTAGATGTGCTACAACTTCCAATCTCTAATGCTGGACACTGTCATACACCATTTCTGACTAATTAGATCAGACAAAGTCTCAAAGCTTCCAGAGACCCGCCTCTTCCTGCAGACCGATTGGATTCAGTCCTGACTCGCCTCAGGCAATCATCCACAGCTGGAGTGAGAAGTTTTCCAACAGGGTGGGCAATTTCTTCTGCCTGGAGGCTATTTATTATTGTCAGTCTCTAAATGGGCCTTAGAAACTCCATAGGGTTGGGCAAGGGATTTTCCAATAGGGTGGGGAAACTGTCTTTCCCCAAGGTAAAAACTACTTGGATAGCAAAGGTCTGCCTGAGAAAGATGTCCTCTGCACCATGAGGGAATGGCTCAGAACCGGAAACCAGGATATCTTTCTTCTGAGCTCTAACACCAGAGGCCCAACCCTGACTTATGCTCACATAGCTCTAGTTCACTCTGCCTTCCTTCTGCTGAGCCACACATCAAATTTTGTGTGTTGGCCCTTTAAGAGGGTGCCTGACTTTTCAGCCATCTCTCCCTAACAGATAGCACCCCTGCTGCTTTTCACAGCCAGATGTTATATGGGCACCTTTCTCAGTTCTGGTGCTCTCTGCTGGGAGGCCCAGCTTTGGGTTTAGACCTGAGAGTCTCAGTGGCAACCCCCTAGAGCTGAGATATCTCTCTGGAACTTCAGTTGCTGTCTGTGGGTGCCTGGCCAGCCCTTTTGCACCTCTGCACTTCCTACCAGTCTCTATGCAGTCTCCACTTTCCATCCTTGGTTATCAAGGTTCTTTCCAGATAGTCTTCAGTTTATTATCCTGGATGGATTTTTTTTTTGTATTTTAGTTATAACTTCATTTTGGACCTGGGAGCATGTCTGTGTAGCATCCACTTACTCCACCACCTGGTGCACGAAATTTGTGCATGGGGGGTTCCCCTCAGCCAGCCTGCACCCTCTCACAATCCGGGACCACTGGCTCCTAACTGCTCACCTGTCTGCCTGCCTGATCGGCCCTAACTGTCTCACCTGCCAGCCTGATCACCCTTAACTGCCTCTGCCTGCTGGCCTGATTGCCCCTAACTGCCCCTCCTGCCGGCCTGGTCACCCCCAACTGCCCCCTGCCAGCCTGGTTGCCCTCAACTCCCCCCCCCCCCCCCGGCTGTGGCACCCATTACTGTCACCCCTGGGGGGCTAGGGACCCCCACCCCAATGGTCCCCCTGCTGGCGTGGCCCCAACTGCCTTTCATCAATCCCCATCGGCCTGGTCGCCCCATGCAGCCTACTGTTCAGTTGTTTGGCCGTCCCTCACTAACCCCCCTGTCGGCCTGGTCACCCCACGTCTGTTGTTTCGGTCGTGATGGCCCCTTGCTTTTTATATATTAGGATGCCATTGCTCCCCTCTCTCTCACACACACACTTTCTCCTCCTCCTCATCCTCCTCCTCTTCTTCTTCTTGTTCTTCTTCTTCTTCCAATAGTTCCTTTAGCATTTCTTGCAGTGCTGATTTGGTGGTAACAAGCTCTTTTAGCCTTTTTTGTTGTTGTCTGTGAAGCTTTTTATTTCACTTCAATTTTGGATGATATCCTTGCTGGATAGAGTAGTCTTGGATTCATTCCCTTGCTTTTCATTAGTTTGTTTACTTCATGCCACTCCTTTCTGGCCTGTTGAGAAATCAACTGACAGTCTAACAGGAGCAGGTAACTTTCATCTCTCTCTTTCAGCCTTTAAGATTCTTTCTGTTCTTTGTTTTTCCCCCCATTGATTTCTAGAGAGAGAGAGTTAAAGGGAGTTAGGAGGGGGAAAAGAGAGAAACATTGATGTGAGAGAGACACATCAATTGGTCACCTCTCTCATGTGCCCCAACTGGGGCCAGGGAACCTGCAACCGAGGTACATGCCCTTGACTGGGATTCGAACCTGTAACCCTTTGTTCCACAGGCTGATGCTCTAACCACTGAGATAAACAAGCTACGGCTCTTTATTTGCCTTTAATGTTTGCCATTTTAATTTTGGTGTGTCTAGGTGTGGGTCCTTTTGGGTTCATCTTGATTGGGACTCCCCGTGTTTCCTGAAATTGAGTGATTTTTTTCCTTAACCTGGGTTGGGAAGTTTTCTGTCATTATTTCTTCAAATAGGTTCTCTATTCCTTGCTCATACTCTTCTCCTTCTCCTTCTGGGACTCCTATTGTGAGGATGTTGTTATGTTTTATGTTGTCCCAAAGCTCCCTTAAACTCTCCTGCTTTTTAATTTTTTTCCCAATAGCTGCTGTAATGGGAGTTTTTTCCTACCTTGTCTTCTAATTCCTGATTTGGTCCTCTGATTCTCCTAATCAACTGTTGATTCATTCCAGGGTATTTTTATTTCAGCTATGTAATTGCTCATTTCCACTTGATTCTTATTCATGGTTTCTATCTCTTTTTTATGTTGGTGTAGTTCTCATTAAGTTACATAAACTTCTCATTAAGATGTGTATAGTTCTAAGGTTTTTGAGCACCCTTATAACCATTACTCTGAATTCTTTCTCTGACATATTGCTTGCCTCCATTTCGTTTAGTCCTTTTCTTGTGATTCCTCCTTTTCTCTCACGTGGGGTTTTTTTTTTGTCTCCCCATTTTTGCTACCCCTTTGTATTTGTTTCTTGTATTAGAACAAAATAAGAAAAAAAGATGATAAAGCAGGAGAAAAAGGAAAAAATAGAGTAGGAGAAAAATTATATATATAAAGGAAGCAATAGAGACTAAAATAATAACAAATCAGTAAAGCATACAGATAAATAAAATTTTTAAAAAGAGAAAAAAGTGACGTGGCATTCATCTCAGTGGAGTTTAGTGCCTCCTGGGAGCTTTCTTTGGATCTTGCTCCTCTGATAACTGTGGCTGACCTGACTGCAAATTCTGGGCTTCCCGGGAGGTACTTAGGTGCTAACCACTGTCAGAAACTCATCCTTTGGTGTTTAGCAATCTGTTTGAAGCTCCAAGCATTCCACAGTTCGTATCCATCTCCACAGGAGTTAGCTGTGCATGGGAGAGGCCAAACTGCCCTCTAAGGCTGGGTTGTTAGCAGCATGGGCCAGCAGCTGGGTCAGAAAACTTCCCCACGTTCCCCAGGCTCCACCTCTGCCGGCCTTCACCTGCCAGCCAGTTGTCAATCTTAATTGCTCCAGTCTGTTTCTGAAGGGGCTTTAGGCAGGATTCCAGTACAGACCTTTGGAATTCCTGTGAGGGGGAGGTGCTGTTCAGATTTCAGGGAAAGTGGTGGGTGTGTTTCCCCATCCTAGAGCTACTCCTCTGAGAGTGTTCGAGAATATTACCCTGCCCTTGGCAGATCCTTGTATGCAATCCAGAGGGGTCAACTGGATACCAGTAGTTTCTATCAGCTCTCCCATGGGGGGAAGCACCAGTCAGGTTCCTGGGATGGGGGGTGGACGGCTTCATCCCCAATCCAGTCACTGATGCTTCCTAAGACTGTTCAAACCTATAGGCTTGGCCTCTGCTGCTGTCTCCTCTGCAAAGGTCAAGACGCAGGGCATGGCAGTGAGGTTCCTGAGGGTGTGGTGGGCTGTATCACCTAGGGAAGGGTTTTTCCCTTTTCCTGAGCCATGGCTTCTTTGAGAGGCTAGTGCCTCTCAGGAAAAATGGCCCTTTTGGTTTTGGGGAGGGGGGTGAGACTGAATGCAGGACTCTGGGTTGCTGCTTTTCCCCATATCCACCCCCGCCCCCAATGCTTCCTACCCTAGATGCTCCTTAGGACCTGGAGTTGGCGCACCCCTCTCTGGATCAAAGCCTTGGGTGAGTACCTGCTGACATAACTCCTGTGCTCTGGATCAAAAAACCTGTCTCCAGTCTACAGCTCGTCTCCCAGGTCGCCAGAAGCCCTGCTGCCCTTCATGGTTAATGTTATGTGGGT
>NW_005871349.1:1408333-1414537 GCF_000147115.1 Myotis lucifugus | reverse complement strand
TACATATACATATACATATACATATACATATATATAATCTTCTAAAACAACAAATCTATGTAATGGTAACTAATCTTCATTTTACAGGTATGGAAATTGAGTCTCAACACTAATAAATAGCATACTAGGTTCCAACCCAGTAACTCTGGCAGTAGAATCTCTACTCCTAACCACTCTGTTGTATCACCACCAATAAGACTGGGAGAGGGCCATGTTGCTGTAAAGAGCAAAAGTGGGAGGACAGTAGAGGTTAAGGAATGAAATGCTAGGGCTAAAAATTTGGAAAAATAATATGGGCAATTTGCAGGCAAAAGACGGTTAAGGGGGAACAATAGTATTAAGGAGAATACAGATAAGGAATAGTTGTCAAACAAAGATAAAAAGAAAGTCATTCAACATGGTTTGGGGGAGATGAGGAAGGCCCAGGAAGACCTCAAGGAAAGGGCTGCCATGTCAGCCTGGATGCAGAGAGCAAATGAGGAAAGGCAATTCTTACAAGATGGTGAAGGTGCCATTATAGGTGCTGGGCTCTGGTACTGGCACTCTCTTGAGCCTTTGCTTTGAGCCAACACCAATACATGACAGTGTCCCATTATTGCAGGAACAGAGCTCACAGATGTTCATGGTGGCACTCTGTTCAGTCATTGGAGGAACTGTCTCTGATGACTCTTGTGGCTGAGTTATTGTAACTTCTAGGTCAAATAATAGACCTGAGGCTGTGACTTCAGAAAAAGTCGGCTGCTGAACCTGAACTAGTTCTGGATGTTGAAGTGTCACCTCAGGGCGCTTTGCAGGAGCTGCAGTCTGTTGCAGGGGTGTAGTACCAGTCACCAGGGTAGACTCTGGAGTGATGGTGAGCTCCAGGTCCACAGTTGGAAAGGTTGGCTGAACCTGAACAGTCTCTGGCGGTGGAAGTGTCACCTCAGGGTGCTTTGCAGGAGCTGCAGTCTGTTGCCGGGGTATAGCACCAGTCACCAGGGTAGACTCTGGAGTGATGGTGAGCTCCAGGTCCACAGTTGGAAAGGTTGGCTGAAGCGCCTGAAAAGTCTCAGGCGGTGGAAGTGTCACCTCAGGGTGCTTTGCAGGAGCTGCAGTCTGTTGCAGGGGTGTAGTACCAGTCACCAGGGTAGACTCTGGAGTGATGGTGAGCTCCAGGTCCACAGGTGGAAAGGTTGGCTGAAGCGCCTGAACAGTCTCCGGCGGTGGAACTGTCATAACAGGTTTTAGTGGAGGAGCTGCAGTCTGCTGCAGGGCTGTAGCAGAAGCCCCCAAAGTGAGTTCAGGAGTGATGCTGAGTCCCAGGTCCACAGGTGGAATGGTTGGCCCCTCAGCCTGAATAGGCTCTTGCTGTGGAAACGTCACCTCAGAGTGGTTTGGAGGAGATGCAATCTGCCACAAGGCTGTAGCAGCAGCCTCTGAAGCAGACAGAGTTGGGGACTCCTGCTGGGATGTAGGTTTTTCTTCGTTGGTAGCCTTTGCATGATGAGCTGAGACCTTGCTTGTAGCAGATGTTGCAACCTTCTTAGGGGGTTCTGAAGTTATTGTTTTGCATAGATTTCAAGATCCCCAAAGACCACCAGGGAGCCGGGTCCGATGCAAATGCAAAGAGCTTTTATTCAAGCTCAAGCTCGGTCTCTCCGCCTCTACCTACACAGCGGCAGGATGCAAAAGAGCCCCCAGTCCCAGAAGTACAGCAAGTTTATAGGGCTTGTGGTCAGGTGGTGGGGTGATGCTCTTACCACTGAGTTGACTGATTCTGCTTGGTTGGGTGAGGGCTAGGGTCCAGTTACACAAAGACAGGATGTGGTTAGCATACCTTTGGCTTTAGGTTATTCCCCTTGCATTCCCATTGGCTGATTTAAGGGTGGGCTGGGTAACTGACACATTCTGTGGGTTTTTTCAGAAAGAGGTCATGTTGGGGACATAGTTTCACAAGATGGAGGATGCAGTACAAAATGGGGTCAGTCCTGATCTGCCCTTTCATTCCCCCCTTGTCTGAATCTAACAGGCCCAACCATGGGACGGACCGCATTTCTACCTCGCCGCCCGCTACTAGAGGCCTGTACTGGGCGTGCAGAACCATCAACTGAACCGCCCCTATGTGCTCTTTGACAAATTGGATTAGTCTGTTGATAATGCAAGGGCCGAAGGTCAACAGCATTAGTAGGATTACAAGGGGTCCAGCGAAGGCGGAAATAAGAGTGGTTAACCACAGGGACCAGTTAAATAAAGATTCATTCCAAGTCTGAGACTGCTCCTTCTCTTTCGTTTCTGCAGTCCCTCTCTTATGAGGGCCATGGATTCTTTAACAACTCCCAAATGGTCAACATAAAAGCAACACTCCTCCCCTAGGGCTGCACATAGGCCTCCTTGCTGCATGAACAGTAAGTCTAATCCTCTTCTGTTCTGGAGTACTACTTCAGATAAGGAAGTAAGGGATTCTTGTAGATTGGTAATGGATTTCTCAATTTTTTCTATGTCTAGGTCGATGGCTGCTCTTAGGGCTCTATAGTTCTTGTCTTGTATGACTAGTGAGGATATCCCGGTTCCTGCCTCTGCTAGTCCCAGCCCTAAGAGCGTGGCCAGAGTTAGGGCTGTAACAGGTCGCGACGCAGTCTACCTTGAGATCAGTGGGTGTAGTCAGCACTACGACGTAGGGACCCTTCCAACGCGGCTCCAGGGTCTCCCGGCGGTGTCTCTTAATGAACACCCAGTCTCCCGGTCTGTACTGATGAGGCATCGGGGTCCAGCCAGCCTCGTAGATGGCACCAAGGCGCGGCCAAATGTCCTCGTGCGCCCTCTGGAGTTCTCTTAAGAGAAAAGGTAGTTTGGGAAACAGCTGCTTGACACTACGATCTTGGCCTCAGCACCACCCAGTCTGATCTCAGACGCATACCAGGACCCTGCAGCCACTGGGGACAGAGACCTGTGACCACAGCATCAGACCTGCGGACACCAAAAGTTCAGAAATCCCCGAGGCAGATCCATGAGTAACAGAGCCTATCCCCCCTTCCCGCAGGCTCGCAGGCAGCGGCATAGTAACTGATAGACCCACCCTTTGCTGGGGTCTCAGTGCTGCCACAGGAACTTTAGCCTGGAAGTGCATGAGCACCTTGGAACTGGTCCCGCTTAGGGCCGGGTTCAGGAGTCTTTGGCTGGGAGCAAACGTGCAAACACCAGGAACTGATACTAAGCGCACTGCTGGCTGTGGAGCCCTGGGCTGGGAGCAATCCTATGAACACCGGGAATTTATCCTGCGAGGCACAGGCTCAGGGACCCCAATTCTCTGGGCAGGAGGCAGCACCAAGCACCAGTGACTTGACTGTGTTTCTTATCACCTGCGCCTGAGATCCCTGATTCCCTGTGCATTCATACTAAGAGCCAGTGGCTCCAATTCCTGGTGCGAGGACACACAGGGACCCTGATTATCGAGGCAAGGTCTCGCGAAGCAACACAGACCTGATACTGGATTCTTGGGGAACTCTGACTCCTGGTGCACGCTAGGGGGCGCTGATTTTCAACACACTCCAGGGTGGTCTCTGTTTCAGCAGGGTGCAGGCAGGGTCCCTGATTCTAAGGGCATGCACGAGGCCACATTGAAAGCTGGCAACACTGACTCTGAGCGAGCCTGGTTCCCACCAACCCACAACAACACATCTTAGTGTCAGAGCTCTTCAGTGACACTAGGGTGGTGGGAGGCTCCCACTGCACATGGCCCAGGCCCACGCAACTCAACGTTTGAACCATCGGAAGATAATCAGAATGAAGAGACGACACAACACCCAGAGGAAAGACAATGAGGAGTCGCCAAGAAAGGAAATTAATGAAGTTGAAGCATGTAACATGACAGAAAAAGAATTCATAATAATGGTTATACAATTCATTCACCGGATGGATGAGAAAATCAACAACCTATGCAAGAATCAGGAAGAAATGAAAAGTGATATAGCTACAATCAAAAACACCATGGAAAGTTTCAACAGCAGACTAGAAGAAGCAGAAGACTGAATTAGTGAGTTAGAAGATAAGGCAGAGAAACAAGCTCAATCTGAACAGCAACTGGAGAAAAAAATTAAAAGCAGGAGGAGAGCCTAAGGGAGCTTTGGGACAACATGAAACGAAGTAACATACGCATAATAGAGCTGCAAGAAGGACAAGAAGAGAGCAAGGATTAGAAAATCTATTTGAAGAAATAATGACAGAAAACTTCCTAGAGATGGGGAAGGAAAAAGTTACACAAGCACAGAGAGTCCCAAGCAAGATGAAGGCCAAAAGACCCACACCAAGACACGTCATAATAACGATGGCAAATGTACAAGACAAAGAGAGAATCTTAAAGGCTGCAAGAGAGAAACAGAGAATTACCTACAAAGGATCCTCTATCAGATTATCAAATGATTTCTCAACAGAAACACATCAGGCCAGAAAAGAATGGACAGAAATTTACAAAGTAATGCAAAGCAAAGGACTGAATCCAAGAATACTCTATCCAGCAAGACTATCATTCAAAATTGAAGGGGAAATAAGAAGCTTCACAGACAAAAAAAAGGCTAAGGGAGTTTATCACCACCAAGCCAGCAATGCAAGAAATGCTAAAGGGACTGTTGTAAAAAGAAGGAATAAAAAGCTCAGTAAGAAAACAGCCACAAAAAAATAGAAATGGCTACAAACAAGTACCTTTAAATAATAACTTTAAACATAAATGGACTAAATGCTCCAATCAAAAGACATCGAGTGGCTGGATGGATAAAAAAACATGACCCATATATTTGCTGTCTACAAGAGACCCGCCTCAGAAGAAGGGACTCAAACAGACTGAAAGTGAAGGGATGGAAAAATATATTTCAGGCAAATGGTAATAAAAAAAAAGCTGGTGTAGCAATACTTATATCGGACAAAATAGACCTCAAAGTGAAGGCCATAACAAGAGATAAGGAAGGCCACTTCATAATACTAAAGGGATCAATACAACAAGAGGATATAAACCTGATAAACATATATGCACCCAATGAAGGAGCACCCAAATACATAAAAAAAAAAAAAACGCCTGGAAGATATCAAGGGAGAGATCGACAACAATAGAATCATAGTAGGGGACTTTAATACACCACTGACACCACTGGGGAAATCCTCTAGACAAACAAACAGCAAAGAAACAGCAATCCTAAATGACTCACTAGATCAGATGGACTTAATAGACATCTTCAGAACACTTTACCCCAAAGCCACGGAATATACATTCTACTCAAGTGCTCATGGGACAGATTCAAAAATAGACCACATATTGGGTCATAAGTAAAGTCTCCCCAAATTCAAGAAGATTGAAATCATAAAAAGCATCTTCTCAGATGACGATGGCATAATATTAGAAATAAACTACAATAAAAACAACTCAAAATACTCAAACACTTGGAAGCTGAATAGCATGTTATTAAATATTGACTGGGTTACCAATGAGATCAAAGAAGAAATTAAAAACATCCTGGAAACTAATGACAATGAAAACACAACAATCCAAAACCTTTTGGGACACAATGAAAGCAGTCCCGAGAGGGAAGTTTATAGCTCTACAGGCCTATTTTTTTTTAAATATTTTATTGATTTTTTACAGAGAGGAAGGGAGAGAGATAGAAAGTTAGAAACATCGATGAGAGAGAAACATCGATCAGCTGCTTCCTGCACACTCCCTACCGGGGATGTGCCCACAACCAAGGTACATGCCCTTGACCGGAATTGAACCTGGGACCCTTCAGTCCGCAGGCTGACGCTCTATCCACTGAGCCAAACCGGTTTCAGCTACAGGCCTATCTGAAAAAGCAAGACAAAATGGTAGTAAATCATCTAAATCTACATCTCAAAGAATTAGAAAGAGAGCAACAAGAAAACCCCAGAGTGAGCAGAAGGAAGGAGATAATAAAGATTAGAGCAGAAATAAATGACATAGAGACCAAAAAAACAATACAGAAAATCAATGAAACCAAGAGCTGGTTCTTTGAAAGGATAAACAAGATTGATGAACCTCTAGCTAGGCTCACCAAGAAGCAAAGAGAGTGGACCCAAATAAACAAAATCAGAAATGATAGAAACGAAATAACAACAGACCCCACAGAAATACAAATGATAGTTAAAAAATACTATGGACAACTCTACTCCAACAAACTACACAACCTGGAGGAAATGGACATATTCCTAGAAAAATACAAC
>NW_005871349.1:1405787-1407887 GCF_000147115.1 Myotis lucifugus | reverse complement strand
ACTTCATTTTTTTCGTCTTTTCAAAAATTCCAAGAGGTTGGTATGTCTCAGGGATATTCTATAAGTCCTCATTGCCTTGACCACAACAGCTAAAGACAAAACTATGAAAGAACAATTACAGGCCCAATATCCCTCTTAAAAATAGATGCCCAAACCTCAACAAATCTTAGCAAATAGGACCCTGCAGAACTTCAGACAGATCATTCACCATACCAAGTAAGATTTATCCCAGGGATGCGAGGATGGTACAATATCCGAAAATCAATAAACGTGATACATCACATAAACAAATTGAAAGAAAAAACCACATAGTCATATCAATGGATGCAGAAAAAGCATTTGACAAAATTCAACACCCATTTTTGATAAAAACTCTCAGCAAGGTGGGAATAGAAGGATCATACCTCAACATAATAAAAGCCATATATGACAAACCCACAGCCAACATCATACTCAATGGACAAAAACTAACACCATTTCCCCTAAGAACAGGAACAAGACAGGGATGCCCACTCTCACCACTCCCGTTCGACATAGTACTGGAAGTATTAGCCATTGCAATTAGACAAGAAGAAGAAATAAAAGGCATCCAAATTGGAAAAGAAGAAGTAAAACTGTCCTTTTTTGCAGATGACATGATATTATACATAGAAAACCCTAAAGACTCCATCAAAAGACTTTTAGACTTAATAAAAGAATTCGGCAATGTAGCAGGATACAAAATTAATGCCAAGAAATCTATGGCATTTCTATACACCAATAGTGAACTTGCAGAGAGAGAGACTTAATAAACAATTCCATTTACCATCGCACCAAAAAAATTAAGCTACGTAGGAATAAACTTAACTAAAGAGGTAAAAGACCTCTACTCAGAAAACTAAAGGACATTGACAAAAGAGATAGAGGAAGACATAAAGAGATGGGAGAACATACCATGTTCTTGGATTGGTAGAATCAACATCATTAAAATGTCCATACTACCCAAAGCAATCTATAAATTCAACGCACTTCCCATTAAAATACCAACGGCATATTTCACAGACCTAGAATGAACTCTCCAAAAATTCATCTGGAATAAAAAAAGACCCCAAATAGCTGCAGCGATCCTGAGAAAGAACAAAGTAGGTGGGATGTCAATACCAGATATCAAGCTGTATCACAAAGCCACTGTTCTCAAAACTGCCTGGTACTGGCACAAGAACAGACATATAGATCGATGGAATAGAACAGAGAGCCCAGAAATCGGCCCGAACCAATACGCTCAATTAATATTTGACAAAGGAGGCAAGAACATACAATGGAGTCAAGATAGTCTCTTCAATAAATGGTGTTGGGAAAATTGGACAGATACATGCAAGAAAATGAAACTAGACCACCAACTTACACCATACACAAAAATAAACTCAAAATGGATAAAGGACTTAAATATACGACAGGAAACCATAAAAATACTAGAAGAATCCAAAGGCAACAAAATCACAGACATATGTCGAAGCAAGTTCTTCACCGATACAGATCCTAGGGCACTGGAAACTAAAGAGAAAATAAACAAATGGGACTACATCAAAATAAAAAGTTTCTGCACAGCAAAAGAAACCATCAACAAAACAAGAAAGCTCACTACATGGGAGAACATATTTGCCAATGTTATCACTAATAAGGGTTTATTTTTATTTATTTATTTTTTTTAAATATATTTTATTGATTTTTTACAGAGAGGAAGGGAGAGAGATAGAGAGTCAGAAACATCGATGAGAGAGAAACACCGATCAGCTGCCTCCTGCACACCGCCCACTGGGGATATGCCCGCAACCAAGGTACATGCCCTTGACCGGAATCGAACCTGGGACCTTTCAGTCCGCAGGCCAACGCTCTATCCACTGAGCCAAACCGGTTACGGCCACTAATAAGGGTTTAATCTCCAACATTTATAGGGAACTCATACAACTCAACGAAAGGAAGATAATCCAATCTAAAAATGGGCAAAGGACCTAAATAGACACCTTTTGAAAGAGGACATTCAGAAAGCCAAGAGACATATGAAAACATGCTCAAAGTCACTAATCATCTGAGAGATGCAAATCAAAACAACAATGAGTT
>NW_005871349.1:1391223-1392806 GCF_000147115.1 Myotis lucifugus | reverse complement strand
AATAGTAAAATGAATTGTGAGTCAAAGCTTAAAAGATTTTTAAAAAAAAACCACACACACTCACACATACACACAAACACCCAGGACTAGTGGCTGCCTAAATTTCAGAAATATTTATCAGATCCACCTGGTTTCTTGCCCTCTTTGTTTTAGCAGTCCCCTCTCATCAGTGAACCAAGCAGAACACTGTAGTCATTCACTAAGTAGGTAGGTGGCTTTCTGACCTACTCCAGGAATCTCCCTGGGGGAATTCCCAAATCTCTTCAGACAAATCCAAATTACTGATTTCTTATCTGACCAGGAATGATACTTACGATAAACCTGTAAATGAATCCAGGTTTATTCTGAGTCTGGTTTACTAGTCTTATGATGATATCTGCTTTGTAAAGGAGTGCTTCAGAGACAGTGTTATGGTGTGAGAGAAACAGCTATCCCTCTAGGAGAGAGAGTGCTTTTGTGGGCATCCCACTTTCTGAGTTACACTTGAGCCCCACTCTGGAGCCAGAAAGCCTACAGTGACCATCCCACTTAGTACTTGTATTATCTTGGGTGGTTTACATAACTTTTCCGTACTTCAGTTTCCTCATCTGTAAAATGAAAATAATAATTTTGACACTTACCTCAATAAGTTCCAGTGAAGATTTTGTGAATTAATGACTATAAAGTGATTAGGGAAGTGCTACGTGTTAGATAGTAATGACTTAGAGCATGGACTACAGTGCTGTTTCCTGCCTTTGAATTCCAGCCCCATTAGGTAGGTGATCTTGGGTAGGTGACTGTACCTTTCTGTGTCTCCATTTCCTCTTCTGTAAAATTGAGATAGTATTGAGCTCAATGAGTTGTGTATTAAATGACTTAATATAGGTTAAGTGCCTAGGACAGTGACTGTAATGTGGGACGTACTATAAAATGAATTTACTATCATTATTATTGCTATTATCATCATCCTAGGTTACAATTCAGTGCAAGATTTTTGAGACGTTGATGTCTTCCAGGTCTCCTGCTTCTTTAATCACTATTTCTCAGGCTCCTTTGTTGCTTCCTTTCCTTTGCTGGATTTCTAAAAGAATAGTCATTCTCTATAGATATGTTTCCGGCCTTCTGATCTCATCCTATCCCTTCTCCCCTTGGCAATATCATTGCTTTAATATGTCCATTATTACCTCTTAGGAAGATATTTTCTAAAGCTGAACTGATAGCCCAGGTTCCTCTGGGAGCTCCAGACCCTCTCTGAACATGGATGTTCCTCAGCATTTCAGACTGTCTCTGTGCAGAACAAAGCTTATCTCTGTTTCCTCAAAATGTTTTCTTGTGTTCTTGTCACATTAGCTTTGACTCCTCCCACCTTATCCTTCATATACAGTCACCAAATTCTACTGATGCTAATTCATGAGAAATTTTGAATGCATGCTCTCCTCTCCATTTTTCCTGCCATTTCTCCAATTCACAATGACATTAGCCTTTTAATGAGTCCTGGAATCTCCTGAAATTACCCTCTAAAATTAATACTACACATTATTTAGCATAAAGAGTCATGGAATGAATATATATATATAATTACAATGTAGATTTTGAAAACATGG
>NW_005871349.1:1380510-1390676 GCF_000147115.1 Myotis lucifugus | reverse complement strand
GTAGGTTTTTAGATCAAGTAGAGGAATTTCTCCTAATTGATTCTTCTTTCTCAAAATTGTTTTAGCTATCTAGGTTCTTTGCCTTTCCACATATATTTTAGAATAATCTTATCTATTACCATAGTCTGCTTGGGCTGCTATAAGAGAATAAACACACTGGGTGTTTTATAAGTAACAAAATTTTTTAAAATATATTTTATTGATTTTTTATAGAGAGAAAGGGAGAGAGATAGAGAGTAAGAAACATCGATGAGAAAGAAACACCAATCAGCTGCCTCCTGCACATCCCCTACTGGGGATGTGCCTGCAACAAAGGTTCATGCCCTTGACCTGGGACCTTTCAATCTACAGGCCGACGCTCTATCCACTGAGCCAAACCAGTTTCAGCGAGTAACAGAAATTTATTTCTCACAGTTCTGGAGGCTGGGAAGCCCAAGATCAAGGTGCTGGCAGATTTGGTGTCCGGTGAGAGTTTGCTTCCTGATTCATACAGCATCTTCTTGTTGTGTCCTTACATGGTGGGAGGAGAAGGGAGCTCTCTGGAGTTTCTGTCATGAGGGCACTAATCCCATTCATGAGGGTTATGCCCTTCCCCATGACCTAACCAGCTTCCAAAGTTTCCTCCTCCACAAACCATCATTTTGGGGATTAGGTTTCAGCATATAAAATTTTTTTTGGCGGGGGGGTGGGGGGGAGATTAGAAACATTTAGTCTAGAGCATCTGTATTTACAAATATTTTTTTCTGAGTAAATCCCAAGTTTGAAAAATCAATTACATATTCAATTAAATGAATAAGTCACATATTTTTATCTCTTAACTCCAGCCTTTCTCCTGAGATGCATATTTGAATATCCAACTAACCACTTGACAGCTACACTTCAGTATTTTGTTTTGAATATGTTAATTTTGAGATGCTCCTTTTATCTTCAAGTTTATCCTCTAGTCTTCTCCCTTTTAGAAAATGGCACCACTACTTAGCCAGATGCTCAAAACAAAACAAAATACAACCTTCTTGTCCTGGCTGGATGGCTCAGTTGGTTAGAGTATCGTCCTCTTGTTTGTTCAATTGCAAGTGAGAGTACATACCTAGGCTGAGGGTGTGATCCATGCTCAGGGTGCCTGCGTGTGTTTGTGTGTGTGTGTGTGTGTGTGTGTGTGTGTGTGTGTGTATGTGTGGCAAATGATCAATCTTTCTATCTCCCTTCCTTTCTCTCTAAGATCAATAAAAAACAGCATATTCTTGGGCAAGGATAATAAAGCAATAACAAAAAACAAACAGAAGAGTTTTAGTGTCTTTAAATACACACACACACAAGCACAGCAGAACATGTCTTTGTTAGTTTAAAAACATTTCAGGTTCTGGTGAAGTTGGCAGAGTAGGTAAATGCAGTGCTCACAGTCTCCTACAACCACATCAGAAGCACCTGAAATATAGACGAACAGAAGTCCTAAAACTAAGGATACGCAGAAGAAGGCACATAAAGACTGGCAGGAGGGGCACAGAAGCAAAAGTTGCTTGTCCCACATCCATATGTGGCAGGAAAAAATCGAGAGGGAAATTTCATCATTGGAGATTCCTCCTGAGGAGCTGAGGAGCGAGGAGTCCCAGTCCCACACCAGGCCCCCCAGGCCAGGGTTCCAGTGCCATGAAGAGAAGTGCCCATAATTTCTGGTTTTGAAAACCAGCAGGAATTGTGACTGATTGAAATGGAGGGCTTCAGGAGTCCCAGGTTTTCCTCTTAAACGGCCCATGCCCAGTTTTACTTAAACTCACTTGTTCTGAGCTCCAGTGTGTGTGGAGTAACAGCTCTAAAGGCTTTAGGGGAAGGGTTGGTGGGGCAGCTTTCTGCAAGACAGAAGTGCTGGCAGAGACCATTGTTCCTTTGCTGAGCCTTGACCCCACAGAGAAGGTGCCTTGTCTGAGTCTCCACCCACCTAGGTAACACTGTTTGCCCCACTCTGGAGATTCCCTGAGACCCTGCCCCAACCAACTTTTGGACCCACCGAACTTTCCAGTGGCTCCTCCATACAAATGGTCTGTCTTGGCTCATGCTGCAAACTTTCCTAGAATTTCTCAAAGGTTCACAAACCCCCAACAAGTAACATCTGTCCTCAGCATGCTCCATACCTCTTGCTAAGTGGCCCCAGGCCCAGCACCAATAGCAGCTGGTCTTGGTTTGCAGCTTGGCATTTCCCAGGCATCTCCAAACCCAGCACAGGTAACTGCCATCTGTAGATCTCTCTGTAGCTCCTGCGGAACAGGGCACTCGTGGCAAATGATCCCGGTCTGCACCTACTGAAAGGTCCCAGAGCCAGCGCATCCCGTAGACAGCTTCAGATCACACCAGAGCACCACACAAGCACCCCCACAAATGACACACTCAAGGGGTGAACTCAGTGGGCAGTGGAGCCCCTCTGAAGTGGAGTTGGCCCCTGAAGAGCAGCTCCTCTGCTGCCATCTTGGCCAGTCCTCAAGCCAACTGAGCTGAGGGTAAGTCCCTCCCAGTGATGTGCCAACAGAAATCAAGGCTCAGCTACAGCCGGAGGGTGCACAAAGTCTCACAGGGTGAACCCCTGAAGCACCTCGTTCAGGTGACTGAGAATTCTGAGTGGGCCACTGGGCCCTACAGGACACTTACTACATTAGGCCACTCAACCAGCAACTCTACCCAATACATAGAAACATACACAGGCAGCCAAAATTAGGAGATAAAGGAATAGTATGTCTCAAATGAGAAACAAAACAAAACACACACACACACACACACACACACACACACACACACACACACCAGGACAAGATTGCAGAAAAAGAATTAAATAAAATCGAAGCAAGCAACAGATCAATGTTTCTCTTACATCAATGTGTGTTTCTCTCTCTCAAATCAATGAAAACATATCCTCAGATGAGGATTAAGAACCAAAAACACTTGTGAGCTCCAAGAGACAGCTTGTTTTGTCTGTGATGTTGTCTCCCCAAAGCTAGCTGTGCTCAGTTATCCATAACGCTTATTGAATGGGTGCATTAGAAAGAGAGGCATGACCCCCAAAGTACCAAACTACCTAAAAACAGTTATCTCTGAAAATCTCTGAAGTAAATAACTCCAAACTCTTACATCAAAGATTCCTTAAGGAAAAAAAATTATTGCAAAACTTTCAAAGAATAGCACATGGTTACCTTCCTTTTCAATCAGCCTCGGGTGATAGTCCGTGCTATTCCTCGGTGGATCTACATTTCTGTGGCATTTCTTGTGGAGGTCAGCCGCGGAAACGTGGGTCTGGGCTGCCTTCACCTAGAGCTGTTTGTATTATTGACTTGCTCTCTGAACATTTAAATAATTTCTTCTTCCCAGCTCTTGGTCCACTCTCTCCCCTTCCTTCCTTGAATGAATTTTTCCTTTAGTGGGTTTACACTCTCTAGGTGGGAAAGCGTGGGGGTTTTTTTTGTTTTAACTATATTTTTATTGATTTCAGAGAGGAATGGAAAGGGAGAGAGAGATAGAAACATCAATGATGAGAATCATTGATAGGCTGCCTCCTGCATGCCCCCTGCTTGGGATTGAGCCCGCAACCCGGGCATGTGTCCTTGGCTGGAATCGAACTTTGACCCTTCAGTCCGCAGGCTGACACTCCATCCACTGAGCCAAACCAGGTAGGGCTGGAAAGCGTTTTGATGCTCTTATATTTCTGAATCTACAACGACATCTCATCCCATGAAGTTTATTTTTTTAAATATATTTTATTGATTTTTTACAGAGAGAAAGGGAGAGGGATAAAGAGTTAGAAACATCGATGAGAGAGAAACATCGATCAGCTGCCTCTTGCACATCCCACACTGGAGATGTGCCTGCAACCAAGGTACATCCCACACTGGTACATGCCCTTTACCGGAACTGAACCCGGGACCCTTCAGTCCCCAGGCCGACACTCTATCCACTGGGCCAACCGGTTAGGGCAAACCCCATGACATTTAAAGGCAGGAATTCTCCTGGCTCGTTCGCCAGCGCCCATGTGTCTCGCGGCATGTTGCCTGCATGGGTGGTGCTCCTTAGGGATAATATGCTCCCCTCTCCAAGGGTAGCATGCTTGGCGGTGGGTTTGGAGGCGGGTGGGAGACGGGGGCGGCTGAAGGGGAGAAAGCATAGGCATACCTTGGCGTACAATTCCCAGTTCCGCTCCAACGACAAGTGGGGCAACCCGGAAAGCCCAAGCACTTCTTCAAATGCTGCCAGCCCCACCTGCGCCATGAGACATGCAGGTCACGTCTCATAGCCACGGGCCGCCCAGAGGGATGAGGGCGGCTGCGCGAGGACACGCGCCTGCGCACCTGCGCCCAGGAGCCCCAGGCCCTGGCTGGAGCACGCAGGTCCCGCCTTCCCGGGTAAACCAGCACTGCGCAGGCTCAGGCGCAGGCGCGAGCAGGCGCAGGGGGAGGGTCGCACGCGGGCCAGACAGAAGGGAGGGGCGGGCGGCCATGGCGGCGGACAAGGCCTCCAGAGTGTACCGTGGCCTGGCGGTGGCTGGTGGAGGCGAGAGTAGCGAGAGCGAGGATGACGGCTGGGAGATTGGGTATCTCGACCGGGCCTCTCAGGTAGCAGGGGAGGCTGTTTCTTCTCCGCGCCGAGGTCTGCCTCCCCGGCCCTGGAAGACCCGGCCTCCTGGGACCCTCTTCCTTCCTCCCCTGTTTGCCCTTCCTCCTTCGTTTCTCCAGTGGGAGTACAGGCGCTGGGGTTGGAGAGAAACCCGCAGCGTGTTGGTCTGGTTTCCTTACTGTGCTTTCCATCGCCGGCGCCTCAGTAGGTTGTCCACGCCATTACCCGGGCCCCTTTCGAGGTCATTTGAGACACGAATTCTTTGCAAACTTCGGGTGTCGCCCACCACCACCGTCCCGTCCCCCCTCCTCCCTCTTCCAAAACAATTTACCGGTTGCAGTGGAAATGAAAACGTGTATAATTGTTTTTTTAAAACTGTCTGCTTTTTTAGAAATTAAAAGGACCATTACCCACTGAAGACAAGAATGAAACGTTTAAGAAAGCGTTGACCACAGGCGATATTTCCTTGGTCCAGGAGCTCCTCAGTTCTGGTGAGAAATACGGGGTAGTTTCTGCCCAACGCCATTGTCTAAGTTCACGGCTGTTTCTGATTTTAAAAGGTGTGAGTTGCTTTTCTCAGGGGGTCACAGCGAATGTTAGTGGATCGAGTGTCCTGCAAATCTTTCTGACTCTGAGTTCTCTCTGCCTTTTCTTCCTCTAGTTTGAATGCCACCCTGTTACCTTCCATTAGTTCTTCCACCCCAAGACGCTTATTCTGACCAGTCCTACCCAACTAATACTGTTTTTTGGTTTTGTTTTGGTTTTTTTTTTTACCTTTTTCAGCATTTTCTTAATCTATTAATATGTTCCTCAAGAGTTGATTCTAGTTAGGTACATCTCAGTTACGGCCTTCTCCTGTGCCTGGTGTGCGTGGGCGCGCGCGCGTGTGTATGTGTGTGGATGAGTGTGTGTGTGTGTGTAACATGAGGCCTGGGGTAGGAATCAGAATATCTGGTTATCTGTCCCAGCTGTATTGACTGGTCAGTGTGGTTCCCTGGAAACGTCATTTAAATTTCCAGAGCATCAATTTCTTTGTGTCAGGCATCATAATGCTGGCCCTGGGTCCCATGACATTTTATTTTCCGTGGATCAAATACTATTTTTAGGAATTGCCTTGACGTAGAAATGTGAGTCGTTGATCATAATGATTGAAATTATCCAAACGAACACCAGGCATTTACCATTGGAATGGAGGTGTGGGGGTGGGTGGAGGATTGAGCAAAAAAAGAAAGAGAGAGAGAGAGAACTCATGGACATAGACAGCAGTGTGGTGATGTAGGGGGCAGGGATGGAGAAGGTGGAAAATGCATGGAGGGGGTAAATGGTGATGGAAAATAGAAAATAAAAACATTCACACACAAAAGAGTTAAATAATATTGTATATAGAAAAACGTTTGTCTTCTACCCTAGAGATGCCTCATTGTATAGTGGAAAGGAAGTCATTTTGTTAACAGTACAGTTCTGGGTTTGAGTACTAGCCCTGCCATGGGTGGCTCTGTAATTTTGACCAAGTTACCAAACCTTCCTTAGCTTCAATTCCCGCCCCCCCCCCTTTTCAATGGGATACATTGTATCAAAGGTATTTTTGAGGGAGGGAGGTTAAAATGAGATAATATATTAATAAAGTTATTAGAACAATAGGCATTAGGTAAATATTAGCTGTTACAACAAAAAAAAGAGTTTTATGTGAATTTTTGGACAATAGAACTTGAGAAGTAAGTGAAGAATGAAATTGGATGAAATTCGAATAATTAAACAGGGCCTAATACCTAACATAAGCACATGCAAAGAATGCACATAGTGTTGGATGCGATGTAATAGGCAGAAATTTGTTTTAGAAAAGAGACTTTGCCTTAGGAGTAGTGGGACTAGGTACAATGAAGTGACGGAGTCTCCTGCAGGATGAGGACTTGAAAACAGCCTGCTGCTAAAGTAGGAATTTAGTGAACCTTATAAAATTGTTTAATTACAGAAAACTTTAAAGTTAATTTAAAACAGCAATTAATAATATATAGTTATAAGTAGAAAGGTACCTTTCACCCATTGCCTCTGAAGTCTCACTTTCACTGGTAATTCCCGTTTTAGCATTTCCTTGTTTCCTTCTAGATCTTATTACTTAACACTTCTTTAATACTTTTATTTTTTGCCTTTCAAAGTCATTCTTGACTTTGATACATATTTCTGCTCCAGTTGAAAAGTTGAATAAAATTAAAGCTTTTTTTGAGTCAGCCACTTTTAACAGTTCTAAGACATCCCAATTTTTGTTGTTCTGCCATGTACTACTTTCAGTTCTCTTTAAATTATTAAATATTTCAGACATTCAGAAACGTATGAAGATGTCTCTCCTTCTGCCTGGAGATTCCCACTCTCCTGTAGTTGGTATTTATCTTTCCTATGCAAATCTTTAGACTTTTACTCTCTATGTACATATCCCAAATCAATACAGTGTTATTTTGAATGTTTTTGAGTTACGGAAATATATTGTATCAACCTTCTTACTGATTTTACACTATCCCTAGAGCATAATAGATGCTTTTTTGAATATTAGAGGTAATTATTAAGTATTAGAGGTGGTGATTATTAAGAATTTTTATACTAACACTAGTGGCCTGGTGCACGAAATTTGTGCATATTAAAAGGGGATTAATTACTGGAAATATTTTAATATTGCTATTTGCCCTTTCTCTATAATAGAAGTGTCAGAAATGAAAGAAAATTAGTAAAATGTATATGAAAACCTTCCTCCTGTCAAGAGTCTGGGGTGCACCGTGGGACCCAGAATCAAGTTCTTGCCCACCCACAGTGCCTCAAATTTATGTGAGACCCAGACCCAGCCGGCCCCACCCCTATTGGGCGAGATCCACACCCAGCTGGCCATGCCCTGTCAAGCCCTGCTGGGTGGGGGGTGCAGCCTCAGGTCCCCAGGCCTGGCACCGGGGTGGAGGGCGCGCCTTGAGGTCTCCCATCCAGCCCTGCTGGGCCAGGGATGTGGCCTGAGGTCCCCCATCAAGCCCCGCTGGGTGGGGTCATGGCCTGAAGTCCCCTGTCGATCCCCACCAGGCAGAGGGCACGGCCTGAGGTCCCCTGCCCCCGCCCAGTGCCACGCAGCCTCAGGTCCCTGCTGATTGCTCCTTAAGACTCATTAAGGGGACTCGGCCTCTGCTGTGGGTGCAGCCATCTTGTGTTATGGAAACCCTGCCTTTGCTGTGGGCGCCACCATCTTTGTGACAGTGTGAAGGTCAATTTGCATATTTTCTCTTTATTACATAGGATGCTACATTTGCTTAGCTTTTTATTTACACTCTTTCCTTTTTATATGTGCAGTCAAGTTTGAGCAGTAATGTCAGTAAAGAAACAATAATGAGAAAAAATTTTTTTCTTTGATCTTATTCATAGGCTTTCAATTGTAGCAATTTAAAAAAGAAAGTTTGTTAGGTTGAGCCAACAGTATATGTTTGTACTAAGAGAGTTTTATGTTGTTTTCTCTCATTAATTACTGTGTACCTTATATCAATTGAAGTTAGACAGTCAGGAGTAATCTTTCAGTAACTTAGTGTGGATATGATCTTCCTCTTTTTGGATGGAACCCTTTATAGCCACAGCCTATAAAACTATAAATAAAAGGTGTTAAAGGCACCTTTTATTCTATTTTCTGCCTTTTGTTAATATTAACAAATATTTCTTAGGTTGAAGTGAGAGAGAAATTGCCAGTTAAATCTTGATCTTTTTATTCAAAAGGCGTAACATACATTGAATAGGCTTTGTTTACTGCCTCATTGTATCCTTGCTCTTGTTTCACATCTTCTATGCTCTTCCCCAGTCCTGGAGAGAAACCTTTTTATATGATCACATCAGTCAGTGCTGTTGGATAAAATTGAATGACTCCAAGGATTTTAACCATTAATGATTTGAGAATTTTAAGGTCAGCTGGCTCAGCTGGCTCTTGTTTTTGCTGAACAAGTTATTATCTGTCTTTTCCTGTCCCATTCTGGTTAGTAGCTTTAAAACTTCATCCTAATCCTCAGGCCTTAGGTCTCATCTATGCCTCTTCTTATTCTAGCACATGGCTTGTCATTCATTTGTCCAAGGCAAACCCTGATGGCCATTTTGACTTGTTCTTTTCTATCACTTCTCCTCTTCAAAGTAATTTTAAATTCTGATGATCCTGCCTTAAAATGTTCTTTAGTATTCCATCCTCTTTCTCCCTACTACCTTTGCTATGACTTTTACATAGGCTTCTAGTCTCATAACTGATCTCCCTGACTCCTGCTCCACTCTCAACATTGGTACCTTTGTTGTCTTTATAATGTATTGTGTATATATATATATAACAGCCCAATATGCAAATTGTCCCCTCAGGAGTTCGACCAGGAGACCAGGAGTTTGATCGCTCGCTATGACATGCGATGACCACCAGGGGGTGGTGCGGAATGAAGGAAGGCCCCAGCTGGCAGCCAGGGAAGGGAGGCCCTGGCCGGCAGCTGAAAGGTCCTGATCGGCCCTGATTGCCGTCCAGGCCTAGGGACCCTACCCATTCACGAATTTTGTGCACCAGGACTCTAGTACAGATGTATTGGTGTCCATTCTTGGATCACAAAGTGCAGTCAACATTTCTTAGTTGAGCTTTCATATTCTAACCCTAATCTATCTTTTTAGCTTCATGTTTAGCCATTCACCCATAGATAAATTTTGCGTTAGGAAGGAAATTAAGGGAATCTTAAGAATATATATGGTGTTTGCTACCAAAGAAATGTATAATATTCTAATTTTTAAAAAATTTGCCTCTGTGAAACCTTTTCCAACTCTGATAGAGATAAAATGGTAGCATTTAAAACCTATTATAACATAGCAGTTTCATATAATACATGACAAAAAAATTTGTCAGATCAAGTCTCTTGGGACATATCGCCTACAGTGAAAATGAAATTAGCTAATTTTATTAAAGTCTAGATATAGCCATTTTTTATTTTTCTGAAGACATTTATTACCAAGAAATTCCTTTTATAAAGTATACATGGCAATGTCCTATGCCCAGTATTTTAAACATATTAAGGTGACAGCGATTTTGTTTTTGTGTATGTGTGGTGGTAGAGTTTTTTAAAAGCTTATTTTTATTTTGACAGGCATTAGTGTAGATTCTAGCTTTCAGTATGGATGGACTCCCCTTATGTATGCGGCTAGCGTTTCCAATGTAGAGCTGGTTCGGGTCCTTTTGGACAGAGGTGCTAATGCAAGCTTTGATAAGGGTAAGATGTTTCGGATATTTAACATGAAAATGTACTTTGTTTATTCTCTGTTTAGACACCTTATTATATTGTGTTTAGGCATGGTAATACACAGTTTCCATGTTCTGGTTTTTTTTGTTTGTTTTTTTTAAAATACATTTTTTTAAATATTTTTTATTGCTTAAAGTATTACAAAGGGTATTACATATGTGTCCTTTTTTTCCCCCCGCCCTTGACAATCCCCTGGCCCCCCCTACCCCCCAGAGTCTTATGTCCATTGGTTATGCTTATATGCATGCATACAAGTCCTTTGGTTGATCTCTTACCAAAAACACTCAGAAGAGCAGT